>NW_019230683.1:0-3078 GCF_002742605.1 Olea europaea var. sylvestris
AAAAAAAATAAAATGGACATGACCTGAAAGTTTTTGCTATAAGACAAGCTTTAGAGAAGTAAGAATCAACATCTGTACCCCTCACAAAAACTCGGAAGCAAACACTCCTAGAAAATGTGAAAGTTTTTAGAGATTTATGTGATATTTTATCACACAACCATATAAGGAATCAATAAATGAAAAATTAATTATTCGACCAACCCTTGGATCAATACATGACGGCATTTCCACCAAGAAGTTTTTTAAGAAACAAAGTGCGTTGAGTGCGTGTTGAAATTGAGTGTCGGTAACGTAGTAACGACCCACTCTATTGGCTTTATTCATATTAGGATAAGAATTACTTTTTGCATTTCGTTATTTGTCTTATTTTGGAAGGTTGACAATGTTTTATAAAGCATTAGAATTTACTTATAAGTGAACGAGTAAGAATTGTGTTGATGTTAAACTCTAGCCAAGGCTTTGCGTCAACGAAACAAATCAATGGATTAGTTGAACTCCCCATGCAATTAGAAATACCTCGACACTTTGACGGTAGAAGAGTTCGTAGAATGAATTGAACAAAATTTTAGCTATGATAATATGTCAATAGAATTTGTGATTGAAAAGTGGAGGTAGGCTGTATTTATGAAACATAATCATAGAGGAGAGAAAATAATGGCTTGCTGGACATGCCTTCTTGTCTGAGACATGATGTTGTCTCCATAGTGTTTGTGATATGGTGCCTCTCATTGTCCTTTGTCATTTGTCAAGTCTCTTAAGAGTTTCAAGAGACGATGTCGAAAAATTATGGCAATGGAGAACAAAAAAGGAAATCAAATAAGAAGGAAGAAGATATATTATATCAATGAAGGCTTGAATACGATATTAATCTCGCTTTGAATGCTTTTAAGGATTTCAGACAAATAGTTTGTAGGATTAAACAAGTATTAATGAAGAACACTAAAAGCAAAAGTGTTCCTTCAAGTGAACAAATGAAAATATTGGATATGAATATGTGATAATTTCTCCTTTTTGTGGACGAATAACTGGGTATAGAAATTAATATATTTTTTTTATACTTGGATCACCTACTTATATGCTTAGATAAGATCCTACGAAATAGTCCCAAACATAGGATAAAAAACCACCAAATTTGAATAAAAAGAGGTCAAAAACTAATCCCAACAATCAGTTTTTATAACATATAGTTATAGCATTGGCCCCCTTTCAATTCTCTGAAATCGCATAGGCCATTTTATGACACTTAGTTTATTTATTTTTCATCATCCAACCATGAGATTTTGAACAACAAAATTTCTAACAATTCTTCACTTGTTCAAAATCAATGCTATTCACAAAATCAAATATCAACACTCGTACGTAAGAACTAGATATCTTTTGATTTGAATCTATTCATAGTGTAAACATCATAAAGCATTATCAGAATTTCAGGTAGCTAGAGTGGTTTGAATCGGTTTTTTTTTGTGACAATACCGATGAAATCACACACAAAAGTATTAAACTTTTCACAAATTCATCTAACTCCCTTAATGCTAATATGGCCTTGCACTAATCAGTTTTTATTGAACTTTTAAAGAGAGAAAACTCCAACTCTCTAATGAGGTGATACCATCTCAAAGTTCACATAGGTAAAGTTTTTCAGTATTTTTGTTACTTTTAGAGATATTTGGACCTCATACTGAACTTCATTAAGAGTTTTATTTTAACATCCCTTCAATAACAACAACCAACACTATTTTTCAAAGATGGAAATTAATACATTTAATAGTGTTGAAATCGATTCACTTATCGAATAACTTGTTATTACCATTTGAAACTAAATATACCAGTTTACTATACTTTGGTGGGGTTGCCATTATTGTTAAAACTATTTGAGGAGTTTCAATTCCATTTTGCTTGATTTTGATCTCACTAACTCTTTTGTGAGAGGTTTGGTAAATGTGTCAGCTAAGTTCTCACTAAATTTAACAAATGTAAGAGAAATTGCTCCATGCTTGATTAATTTCTTTACATAATCGTGTCTTAGACTTATATGTTTAGACTTTCCATTGTACACTTCATTATATGGTCGAGCTAGAGTAGCTTGACTATCACACAAGATAGGTATCGAAGAAATATCCTTTATATCTAAAGGTATTCATATAATAAATTCCTTAGCCACTCAGCTTCTTTCCCTATTTCGACCAATGCTACAAACTCCGATTCGATGGTTGAGTGAGTAATACAAGTTTGTTTCTTAGACTTTCAAGAAACTGCACCACCTCCAAGAATGAATATCCAACCTGAAGTGTAATTTTATTCTCTCCTGCACTTGATATCTAACTTGTGTCAGTATATTTTTCCAAGATTTTAGGAAACTTTGTATATTGTAGCCCAAAGTTTTTAGTTTTCTTTAGGTAACCAAGAACCCTACCAGTGGCCTTCTAATGTTCGGAACTCGGGTTGCTAGTAAACCTACTTAGTTTACATACATCAAATGCTACATCAGGTCTTGTACATTGTGACATTTACATAAGACTTCCAATTGCACTCGTGTATTCTATTTGAGCTACTGCTCTACCGTCATTTTTTATCAATTTGATATTTGAATCTATAGAAGTATTAGCATCTTTAACATTCGAATGTTTGAATTTATTTATCACATTCTCAACATAATGTGATTGGCTCAATATAAAACTCCTACTATTATTTTTAACTTTGATACTAAGGATAGTGTCCACGTCTTCCAGATCCTTCGTTTTGAAAGTAGAGGATAAAAACCTTTTTGTTTATTTATCCTCGTCTATATTGTTGCTAAGGATCAACGTATAGAACACTAAAGTGATTATAATATCATTTACTTTCGTGTAGAGCATTTATCTACAAAGTTGTAATTAAATTCATTAGACATAATTTTAGAGTCAAATTTCTCATGCCACCTTTTGGGGGTTTGTTTTAATCCATATAAGGATTTAATTAATTTGCACACTTTATGTTCATTTTTCGATAGAACAAACCTTTCTGATTGTTCCATATAGACATCTTCTTCAAGATCTCCATTTAGGAGTGACGTCTTAACATCCATTTGATGAACTTGTA
>NW_019230684.1:0-3078 GCF_002742605.1 Olea europaea var. sylvestris
GCATGAGAGAGGCCGCAGTCTTTCTGATATGCTTGCTACTTGCAAAGAAGGCTGAGAACTTATCAGCTAAATCTGAGAATGAGACTATGGAGTTGGGCTCCAATGTTGAGAACCAATCCCTAGCAGCATTAGCCAGCGTTTGCGGGAAGGCTTTGCACATAACTTGGTCCGGCATAACTTGCAAATTCATGGCATCGGTATATACATTGAGATGGTTGATTGGGTCAGTCGTCCCATCATATTCTTTAATGCGAGGATATTTAAATCTGTCAGGAAGGGGATATGACAATATCTCTGGCGTAAATGGAGTGTTAGGGGTAAAACCCATTGGCCCTCGAGCATTTCGCTGCAGGCTGGCTATAATTCCTTCTTGAATGATCCGTGAAATCTCACCAGAATCCATAGCAACCGATCTGAAGCCCGAGTCTATATTACGGACACCCAAGTCCCTACTCCTTCTCCGCCAGTTGCGGGGTTCAATGCTCGGGCTCAAGCATCAGCCATAAAACCACCATGTTCTGTTTGTACCGTAACGGATGCGAATTTATTTGACTTAACAGCTGAGTTAGCATGGCCACCTGCTTACGGAGCTCTTCGAAGGCTCCAACTGTGACACTTGCTGGCTGGGGTGCAGGTACTCCTGACGACTCTTCTTAAGGAGCCGATTGATCCTCAGTAGGATGAGGGTTGGGAGCGGATGAGCTTGCCGGAGGAAGACCTGATCGCATGTTAATCATAGTTTTTGGTAGCATTTCCCACAGACGACGCTAATGATGCTACCAAAAATTGTACATGATGATTTCCCAAGCTGAGGGACCTTGAATGAGCACGATATTTGAAACAAAGGCAACAAGGTATGTTCTCGTCGCCCCTCTGATGCTTAAGTCAGAAAGAAAATTATATACGTGGGCTATAAACTGAAAATAATGAAAACGTACCTGCACAATGGTCTCATACCTCGTATTTATAGGGGTAGGTAGTACATTCTTGATAGAATTGGAATTGGGGGATGTCCTTATCTGATAGAGTCCTATTAGGTATGTGAGTTAGACTGATATCATAATTATGTTTAAGATAGAATCCTTTTAGGGGTAAAAAATTGAAGTAGTAGAGTGGGGCTAGAGTCCTATGTGCATAGGAAACTTATTAGATCAATGACAACTGTTGTAGGTCATTAAGGAAGATCCCTTCCCGAGGACTACATGCTCGAGAACATAAGACAGAATGTGAGCCTCTCATGATGGGAATCCTCAAGCAACATAAAAGAGGCCATTGCTCGAGCACGTCAATGATAGAATTCCAAGGGAAGGTATTTGAAGTCCTCGAGATGTAGTGGTCGAGCTCAACCAAAAGTTGGTCCATCACTATTTGTTAATCTACATTTTTTTAATTTTTATATATATATTTTTTTTATTAACAATAGCCCGTGTTTTGTAGGAATTAAAATATAGATTTTAATTTAAATCAAAATTAACAATTAATTTTAATTATATATTTCATGGAATTCACAATTTTAATTTCAGACACATATTTCATCAATTTTTATCAAATATACTAAATATCCAATTTTTATCTCCATCAAATTAGGGCTTAATAATTTTTTTTCCAAAAACGAATAAATTCATAAAAAATCACTTTAAAAGTCCATAAATTATACAAAAGTCATCCATTTTAAAAAGTCTTCTGAAGTTTTAAATTGAATATACCTTTAATGTATTTGTGAGTTTTTCTTTGTTAAATTTATGATCCCGATTAAGATTTTGATCTATTTTATTTATCATAATAAATAAGGAGTCTAGATACAACAATAAACATTGTAAATTCGAATTTAAGGCCCTGTTTGGTCTCCTTTTTTTTCAAAAATGAATTTTTTTCTCGCTTCTTTTCAACCACACATTCTTTATTAAAATAATATTACAAGTAAATAAAAAAAATTTCCTTATTTTTCAACTACACATTTTTCATCAATTTGCTATTCAAAAATACATTTTTACATTAAAAAAAAATCTCTCAAACACCCTCTAAAGTTGTCAAAACAGTGGAACGTGTATTGAAATTTCATGACCAAGTCATCCTCGAATCGTTTGAAAAATTAGCAAAGCATACGAACTTGATAAGAAATTAGGTTCTATCAAAGATAAAATTCTATTATAATTTGTAAAAGATTGTACTTCACCGTTAAATAATAGTAATTATTCTCTTTGTATATTCAAGAACGAGAACTTTTAGTATTTTTTTCCTTTGATTTTCATTGCTCTCGTGCTATTCTTTACTCCCTCTCCACTAATCGAATACGTAATTTTATTGTTGACTTTGACAATTTAGGGCACAAAAAATTTCGATGCATGTTATTTTCATGAATTTCTTGCTTGAACATTTCTAGTGAAAAGTGAAAAATAGATCTATTCTATTAGTTTCGACAGGATACGAGTATGCAAAATGAAAATTTATGTCATTTCTAGAGATGGTTGTTCGGGAGTCGAGACACAAAACATTAAAAGAGAGAAAAATAATAATAATTACTACTACTCAATGCCCATGTCTTTGCCGATTAGAATTGCCACATCTGCCTATTTTAATTAAGGATTAATATATATATACTCACAAACTTTGACAAAATGGGTTACACACACTCACAAAAAATGCGGACCCCACATGAATTCAAAAATGCCGGCTGTGTGATCCCCATCCCTATTGTGAGTGTAAGTAAAACTTTTTGTACAAAAGTGTGAGTACATGTAGCATGATCCTTTAATTAAAACGATCACATCAGATGCACAAAACTACACAGATCAAAAGCAAAATTATTCACAATTTACTAGGTTGCCATCCCTCTCTTTCAGTAGTCAAAGTTTCTCATTTTTCCATGTTGACATGGTTAATTAAGAGGTTACAAATTCAGCAAAACTCCCGTCGCACTTGACGATGCATGATTTATATTTGATCCATAACTCTCAATCTAAAACTAAATCCTTATATTTGTAACAGGACTATCCTTTTAAGTACTACTTTGACAAGATTTTTACTTTTATTTTTCTTTCTTGTAAAAGAACTTTTTGAAATAGTTACATTAGGGCC
>NW_019230685.1:0-3078 GCF_002742605.1 Olea europaea var. sylvestris
CTTCGTCGTGACGTACGAGGCATTTTGGCCATTTTTTGAAACAATGAGCACTTGTATATTTAGAACACTTAGAGAGTCGGGGGGATGAAGAATTGAGCGTAACTTTTTCACACGGTGTCCGTTTTGGGCCCATATGTACTTTTCGGAAATGTAGCGACCGTTTTGGATTGAACTCACCACTTCGTCGTGACGTAAGAGAGATTTTGGCCATTTTTCGAAAGAAAGAGTACTTGCATATTTAGAATGCTTGGAGAGTCGGCGGACGAAGAATTGAGCGTAACTTTTGCACACGGTGTCCGTTTTGGGCCCATATGTACTTTTTGGAAATGTAGGGACCGTTTTGGTTTGAACTCACATCTTCGTCGTGACGTTCGAGGGATTTTGGCCATTTTTCAAAAAAATGAGCACTTGCATGTTTAGAACGCTTAGAGAGTGGACGGACGAAGAATTGAGCGTAACTTTTGCACACGGTGTCCGTTTTGGGCCTATTAGTACTTTTTGGAAATGTAGCGACCGTTTTGGATTTAACTCACCACTTCGTCATGACGTACGAGGGATTTTGGCAATTTTTCAAAAGATTGAGCACTTGCATATTAAGAACGCTTGGAGAGTCTACAGACGAAGAATTGAGCGTTACTTTTGCACACGGAGTCCGTTTTGGACCCATAAGTACTTTTTGGGAATGTGGCGACCGTTTTGGATTGAACTCACCACTTCGTCGTGACGTACGAGGGATTTTGGCGATTTTTGAAAGAATGAGCACTTGCATATTTAGAACGCTTGGAGAGTCGACGGACGAAGAATTGAGCGTTACTTTTGCACACGGAGTCCGTTTTGGACCCATAAGTACTTTTTGGAAATGTAGCGACCGTTTTGGATTGAACTCACGACTTCATCGTGACGTTCGAGGGATTTCAGCCATTTTTTGAAAGAATGAGCACTTTTATATTTGGAACGCTTGGATAGTCGACGTACGAAGGATTGAGCATAACTTTTGCACACGATGTCCGTTTTGGGCCCATAAGTACTTTTTGGAAATGCAGCGACCGTTTTGGATTGAACTCGCCACTTCGTCATGACGTATGAGGGATTTTTGCCATTTTTCGAAAGAATGAGCACTTGCATATTTGGAACGCTTGGAGAGTCGGCGTACGAAGGATTGAGCATAACTTTTGCACACGATGTCCGTTTTGGGCCCATAAGTACTTTTAGAAATGCAGCGACCGTTTTGGATTGAATTCACCACTACATCGTGACGTACGAGGGATTTTGGCCATTTTTTGAAAGAATGAGCACTTGCATATTTTGAACACTTGGAGAGTCGACGGACGAAGAATTGAGTGTAACTTTTGCACACGGTGTCCGTTTTGGGCCCATAAGTACTTTTTGGAAATTAGGCGATCGTTTTGGATTTAACTCACCACTTCGTCGTGACGTAAGAAGGATTTAAGCCATTTTTGAAAGAATGAGCACTAGCATATTTGAAGCGCTTGGATTGTCTGCGTTCGAAGAATCTAGCGTAACTTTTGAAAACGGCGTCCGTTTAGGAACCATAAGTACTTTTCAGAAATGTAGCGACCATTTTGGATTGAACTCATGACTTCATCGTGACGTACGAGGGATTTCAGCAATTTTTTGAAAGGATGAGCACTTGCATATTTGGAACGCTTGGAGAGTCGGCGTACGAAGAATTGAACGTAACTTCTGTACACGGTGTCCGTTTTGGGCCCATAAGTACTTTTTGGAAATGCAGCGACCGTTTTGGCTTGAACTCACCACTTCGTCGTGACGTATGAGGGATTTCGGCCATTTTTCAAAAGAATGAGCACTTGCATATTTGGAACGCTTGGAGAGTCGGCGTACGAAGAATTGATCGTAACTTTTGCACACGGTGTCCACTTTGTTCCCATAAGTACTTTTTGGAAATGTAGCGACCATTTTGGATTGAACTCACCACTTCATCATGACGTAAGAGGGATTTTGGCCATTTTTCAAAAGAATGAGCACTTGCATGTTTAGAACGCTTAGAGAGTGGACGGATGAAGAATTGAGCGTAAGTTTTGCACACGGTGTCCGTTTTGGGCCTATAAGTACTTTTTGGAAATGCAGCGACCGTTTTGGCTTGAACTCACCACTGCGTCGTGACGTATGAGGGATTTCGGCCATTTTTCAAAAGAATGAGCACTTGCATGTTTAGAACGCTTAGAGAGTGGACGGATGAAGAATTGAGCGTAAGTTTTGCACACGGTGTCCGTTTTGGGCCTATAAGTACTTTTTGGAAATGCAGCGACCGTTTTGGCTTGAACTCACCACTTCGTCATGACGTACGACGGATTTTGGCAATTTTTCGAAAGAATGAGCACTTGCATGTTTTGAACACTTGGAGAGTCGACGGACGAAGAATTGAGCGTAACTTTTGCACACGGTGTCCATTTTGGGCCCATAAGTAATTTTGGAAACTAGGCGACCGTTTTGAATTTAACTCACCATTTCATCGTGACGTAAGAAGGATTTCAGCCATTTTTTGAAAGATTGAGCACTTGCATATTTGAAGCGCTTGGATTGTCCGCGTTCGAAGAATCGAGTATAACTTTTGAAACCGGCGTCTGTTTAGGGCCCATAAGTACTTTTTAGAAATGTAGCGACCGTTTTGGATTGAACTCATGACTTCATCGTGACGTACGAGCGATTTCAGCAATTTTTTGAAAGAATGAGCACTTGCATATTTGGAACGCTTGGAGAGTCGGCAAACGAAGAATTGAGCATAACTTTTGTACACGGTGTCCATTTCGTTCCCATAAGTACTTTTTGGAAATGCAGCGACCGTTTTGGCTTGAACTCACCACTTCGTCGTGACGTATGAGGGATTTTGGCCATTTTTCGAAAGAATGAGCACTTGCATATTTGGAACGCTTGGAGAGTCGGCAAACGAAGAATTGAGCATAACTTTTGTACACGGTGTCCATTTCGTTCCCATAAGTACTTTTTGGAAATTTAGCGACCATTTTGGATTGAACTCACCACTTCATCGTGACGTACGAGGGATTTTGGCCATTTTTTGAAACAATGAGTACTTGC
>NW_019230686.1:0-3077 GCF_002742605.1 Olea europaea var. sylvestris
ACCTGTCAAATTTTAGCCCATTCCGACACCGTCGCGAAAAATGAAGAAATTGCCCTTGGCGCGGATTTTGTTTCCGATCAACCTGTCAGATTTTAGCCCATTCCGACAACGTCGCGAAAAATGACGGAGTTTACCCCTGCGCGATTTTTCTTTCCAATCAACCTGCCAAATTTCAGCCCATTCCGACACCGTCGCGAAAAATGACGAAATTTCCCACGGTGCAATTTTTGTTTCCAATCAACCTGCCAAATTTCAGCCCATTCCGACACCGTCGCGAAAAATGACGAAATTTCCCACGGTGCAATTTTTGTTTCCAATCAACCTGCCAAATTTCAACCCATTCCGATACCGTCGCGAAAAATGACGAAATTGCCCCTAGCGTGGTTTTTGTTTCCGATCAACCTGTCAAATTTAAGCCGATTCCGACACCGTCGCGATAAATGACGAAATTTCCCCCGGGCGCGATTTTTGTTTCCAAACAACCGGCCAAATTTCAGCCCATTCCGATACCGTCGCGAAAAAGGACGAAATTGGCCTCTGGGTGTCTTTTGTTTCCAATCAACCTACCAGATTTCTGCCCATTCCGACATCGTCGCGAAAAATGACGAAATTGCCCCGCGCGATTTTGATTCCGATCAACCTGTCAAATTTTAGCCCATTCCGACATCGTCGCGAAAAATGACGAAATTGCCCCCGACGCGATTTTTGCTTCCAATCAACTTGCCAAATTTCAGCCCATTCCGACACCGTTGCAAAAAATGACGAAATTACCCCCGGCGCAATTTTTGTTTCCAGTCAACCTGCCAAATTTCAGCCCATTCAGAAACCGTCACGAAAAATGATGAAATTGCCCTTAGCGCGGTTTTTTGTTCCCGATCAACCTGTCAAATTTTAGCCCATTCCGACACCGTCGCGATAAATGACGAAGTTGCCCCAGCACGATTTTTTTATCCAATCGACCTTCCAAATTTCAGTCCATTCCGATACCGTCGCGAAAAATGACGAAATTGGCCTCTGGGCGTTTTTTGTTTCCAATCAACCTGCCAGATTTCTGCCCATTCCGACACCGTCTCGAAAAATGACGAAATTGCCCCGCGCGATTTTGATTCCGATCAACCTGTCAAATTTTAGCCCATTCCGACATCGTCGTGAAAAATGACGAAATTGCACCGACGCGATTTTTGCTTCCAATCAACTTGCCAAATTTCAGCCAATTCCGACACCGTCGCGAAAAATGACGAAATTACCCCCGGCGCAATTTTTGTTTCCAGTCAACCTGCCAAATTTCAGCCCATTCAGAAACCGTCACGAAAAATGACGAAATTGCCCTTAGCGCGGTTTTTTGTTCCCGATCAACCTATCAAATTTTATCCCATTCCGACACCGTCGCGAAAAATGACGAAGTTGCCCCAGCGCGATTTTTTTATCCAATCGACCTTCCAAATTTCAGCCCATTCCGAAACCGTCACGAAAATTGACGAAATTGCCCTCAGCGCGATTTTTTGTTCCCGACCAACCTGTCAAATTTTAGCCCATTCCGACACCGTCGCGAAAAATGAGAAGTTGCCTCTGCGCGATTTTTGTTTCCAATCAACCTGCCAAATTTCAGTCCATTCCGACACCGTCGCGAAAAATGACGAAATTGCCCACGGCACAATTTTTGTTTCCAATCAACCAGCCAGATTTCAGCCCATTCCGACACCATCGCGAAAAATGAAGAAATTAACCCCGGCGCGATTTTTGTTTCCAATCAACTTGCCAAATTTCAGTCCATTCCGAAACCGTCGCGAAAAATGCCAACATTGCCCCGAGAGCGACTTTTGTTTCCGATCAATCTGTCAAATTTTTGCGCATTCCGACATCGTTGCGAAAAATGACGAAATTGCCCCTGGCGAGGTTTTTTTGTTTCCGATCAGCCTGTCAAATTTAAGCCCCTTCCGACACCGTTACGAAAAATGACGAAATAGCCCTCTGGGCGATTTTTGTTTCCAATCAACCTGCCAAATTTCAGCCCATTCCAACACCATCGTGAAAAATGATGAAATTGCCCTCGCGCGATTTTTGTTTCCGATCGACCTGTCAAATTTTAGCCCATTCCGACATCATCGCGAAAAATGACGAAATTGCCCCCGACGCAATTTTTGTTTCAAATCAACCTGCAAAATTTCTGCCCATTTAGACACCGTCGTGAAAAATGACGAAATTGCCGACGTCGCAATTTTTGTTTCCAATCAAACTGCCAAATTTCAGCCCATTCCGACACCGTCGCGAAAAATGACTAAATTGCCCCTTGCGCGGTTTTTTTTTCCTATCAACCTGTCAAATTTTAGCCCATTCCGACACCGTCGCGAAAAATAAAGAAATTGCCCTTGGCGCGGATTTTGTTTCCGATCAACCAGTCAGATTCTAGCCCATTCCGACAACGTCGCGAAAAATGACGGAGTTGCCCCCTGCGCGATTTTTGTTTCCAATCAACCTGCCAAATTTCAGCCCATTCCGACACCGTCGCGAAAAATGACGAAATTTCCCACGGTGCAATTTTTGTTTCCAATCAACCTTCCAAATTTCAGCCCATTCCGATACCGTCGCAAAAATTGACGAAATTGCCCCTAGCGTGGTTTTTGTTTACGATCAACCTGTCAAATTTTTGCCCATTCCGATACCGTCGCGAAAAATGACGAAATTGCCTCAAGCGCGATTTTTTTTCCGATCAACCTGTCAAATTTTAGCCCATTTCGACACCGTCGCGAAAAATGACGAAATTGCCCGCGCGATTTTGATTCCGATCAACCTGTCAAATTTTAGCCCATTCCGACATCGTCGCGAAAAATGACGAAATTGCCCCCGACGCGATTTTTGCTTCCAATCAACTTGCCAAATTTCAGCCCATTCCGACATCGTCGCGAAAAATAACGAAATTACCCCCGGCGCAATTTTTGTTTCCAGTCAACCTGCCAAATTTCAGCCCTTTCAGAAACCGTCACGAAAAATGACGAAATTATCCTCAGCACGGTTTTTTGTTCCCGATCAACCTGTCAAATTTTAGCCCATTCCGACACCGTCGTGAAAAATGACGA
>NW_019230687.1:0-3077 GCF_002742605.1 Olea europaea var. sylvestris
ATTCCGACACAGTCGAGAAAAATGACGAAATTGCCCTCGGCGTGGCTTTTGTTTCCTATCAACAAGTCAAATTTTAGCCAATTTCGACACAGTCGCGAAAAATAAAGAAATTACACCCGACGCGGTTTTTGTTCCCGATAAACCGGTCAAATTTAAGCCCATTCCGACACAGTCGAGAAAAATGACGAAATTGCCCCCGACGTTATTTTTATTTCCGATCAAACTGCCAAATTTCAGCCAATTCCGAGACAGTCGAGAAAAATGAGGAAATTGCCCCCGGCACGGTTTTTGTTTCCGATCAACAAGTCAAATTTCAGCCAATTCTGAGACAGTGGCGAAAAATGACGAAATTACACACGGCACGGTTTTTGTTCCCAATAAACCAGTCAAATTTGTGCCCATTCCGACACAGTCGAGAAAAATGACGAAATTGCACCCGGCGCATTTCTTGTTTCCGATTAACCATTCAAATTTTAGCCAATTTCGACGTAGTCGCGAAAAATGACGAAATTACACCCGGCGCGGTTTTTGTTCCCGATCAACCTGTCAAATTTGAGCCCATTCCGACACAGTCGAGAAAAATGACGAAATTGACCCCGGCACGATTTTTATTTCAGATCAAATTGCCAAATTTCAGGCAATTCCGACACAATCGTGGAAAATGGCGAAATTACACCCGGCGCGGTTTTTGTTCCCGATCAACCTGTCAAATTTGAGCCCATTCCGAAACAGTCGAGAAAAATGACGGAATTGCCCCCGGCGCGGTTTTTCTTTCCGATCAACAAGTCAAATTTCAGCCGATTCCGACACAGTCGTGAAAAATGACGAAATTACACCCAGCGCGGTTTTTGTTTCCAATCAACCTGTCAAATTTGAGCCCATTCCGATACAGCCGAGAAAAATGACGAAATTGCCCCCGGCGCGATTTTTGTTTCCATTCAACCAGTCAAATTTTAGCCAATTATGACACAGTCGCGAAAAATGACGAAATTTTCCCGGCTCGATTTTGGTTTCAGAAAAATCTGTCAAATTTGAGCCCATTCCGACACAGTCGAGAAAAATGACGAAATTGACCCCGGCGCGATTTTTATTTCTGATTAAACTGCCAAATTTCAGCCAATTCTGACACAGTCGAGAAAAATGGCGAAATTGCCCCCGGGGCGGTTTTTGTTTCCGATCAACAAGTCAAATTTCAGCCAATTCTGACACAGTCGCAAAAAATGATGAAATTGCCCCGGCGCGATTTTTGTTCCCGATAAACCTGTCAAATTTGAGACCATTCCGATACAGTCGAGAAAAATGACGAAATTACCCCCAGCGTGATTTTTATTTCCGACCAAACTACCAAATTTCAGCCAATTCCGAGACAGTCGAGAAAAAATGACGAAATTGCCCACGGCACGATTTTTGTTTCCGATCAACAAGTCAAATTTCAGCCAATTCCGACACAGTGGCGAAAAATGACGAAATTACACACGGCGGGGTTTTTGTTCCCGATCAACCTGTCAAATTTGAGCCCATTCCGACACAGTCGAGAAAAATGACCAAATTGCCGCCGACGCGATTTTTATTTTCGATCAAACTGCCAAATTTCAGCCAATTTCGACGTAGTCGCGAAAAATGACGAAATTACACCCGGCGCGATTTTTGTTCCCGATCAACCTGTTAAATTTGAGCCCATTCCGACACAGTCGAGAAAAATGACGAAATTACCCCCGGCGCGATTTTTGTTTCCGATCAACCTGTCAAATTTGAGCCCATTCCGACACGGTCGAGAAAAATGACGAAATTGCCCCCGGCGCGATTTTTGTTTCCGATCAACTTGTCAAATTTTAGACAATTCCGACACAGTAGCGAAAAATGACGAAATTTCCCCGGTGCGATTTTTGTTTTCGATCAATCTGTCAAATTTGAGCCAATCCGACACAGTCGAGAAAAATGATGAAATTGCCCACGGCGTGATTTTTATTTCAGATCAAACTGCCAAATTTCAGTCAATTCTGACACAGTCGAGAAAAATGACGAAATTGCCCCCGGGGCGGTTTTTGTTTCCGATCAACAAATCAAATTTCAGCCAATTCCGATACCGTCGCAAAAAATGATGAAATTGCCCCGGCGCGATTTTTGTTCACGATAAACCTGTCAAATTTGAGCCCATTCCGACACAGTCGAGAAAAATGACGAAATTGCCGCCGGTGCGATTTTTATTTCCGATCAAACTGCCAAATTTCAGCCAATTCCGACACAGTCGAGAAAAATGAGGAAATTGCCCCTGGCGCGGTTTTTGTTTCCGATCAATAAGACAAATTTTAGCCAATTCCGACACAGTCGCGGAAAATGGCGAAATTACACCCGGCGCGATTTTTTTTCCCGATCAACCTTTCAAATTTGAACCCATTCCGACACAGTCGAGAAAAATGACGAAATTGCCCCCGGCACGATTTTTGTTTCCGTTCAACAAGTCAAATTTCAGCCAATTCCGACATAGTCGCGAAAAATGACGAAATTACACCCGACGCGGTTTTTGTTCCCAATAAACCTGTCAAATTTGAGCCCATTCCGTCACAGTCGAGAAAAATGACGAAATTGCCCCTTGCGCGGTTCTTGTTTCCGATCAACCATTCAAATTTTAGCCAATTTCGACGCAGTCGCGGAAAAAGACGAAATTACACCCGACGCGATTTTTTTCCCGATGAACCTGTCAAATTTGAGCCCGTTCCGACACAGTCGAGAAAAATGACGAAATTGCCCCTGGCGCGATTTTTATTTCTGATCAAACTGCGAAATTTTAGCCAATTCCGACACAGTCGAGAAAAATGACGAAATTGCCCTCGGCGTGGCTTTTGTTTCCTATCAACAAGTCAAAATTTAGCCAATTCCGACACAGTCGCGAAAAATAAAGAAATTACACCCAACGCGGTTTTTGTTCCCGATAAACCGGTCAAATTTGAGCCCATTCCGACACAGTCGAGAAAAATGACGAAATTGCCCCTGGCGTGATTTTTATTTCCGATCAAACTGCCAAATTTCAGCCAATTCCGAGACAGTCGAGAAAAATGAGGAAATTGCCCCCGGCG
>NW_019230688.1:0-2651 GCF_002742605.1 Olea europaea var. sylvestris
TTTTAGCCAATTCCGACACAGTCGCGAAAAATGACGAAATTGCCCCCGGCGCGATTTTTGTTCCTGATCAACCTGTCAAATTTCAGCAAATTCCGACACTGTCGAGAAAAATGACGAAATTGCCCACGGCGCGATTTTTGTTCCCGATCAACCTGTCAAATTTTAGACAATTCCGACACAGTCGAGAAAAATGACGAAATTGCCCCCATCGCAGTTTTTGTTTCCGATCAACCTGTCAAATTTTAGCCAATTCCGACACAGTCGCGAAAAATGACGAAATTGCCCCCAGCGCGGTTTTTGTTTCCAATCAACCTGTCAAATTTTAGCATATTCCGACACAGACGCGAAAAATGACGAAATTGCCCCTGGCGCGATTTTTGTTCCCCATCAACCTGTCAAATTTTAGCCAATTTCGACACAGTCGAGAAAAATGACGAAATTGCCCCCGACGCAGTTTCTGTTTCCGATAAACCTGTCAAATTTTAGTCAATTCCGACACAGTCGAGAAAAATGACGAAATTGCCCCACGGGCGATTTTTGTTCCCGATCAACCAGTCAAATTTGAGCCAATTCCGATGAATTCACGAAAAATGACGAAATTGCACCGGCGCGATTTTTGTTTCCGGTCAACCTGTCAAATTTTAGCTAATTCCGACACTGTCGAGAAAAATGACGAAATTGCCCACATCGCGGTTTTTGTTCCCGATCAACCTGTCAAATTTTAGCCAACTCCGGCACAGTCGCGAAAAATGACGAAATTGCCCCCGGCGCGATTTTTGTTCACGATCAACCTGTCAAATTTTAGACAATTCCGACACAGTCGAGAAAAATGACGAAATTTCCCCAGGCGCGATTTTTGTTTTCAATCAACCTGTCAAATTTTAGCCAATTCCGACACAGTCGAGAAAAATGACGAAATTGCCCCCGGCGCAGTTTTTGTTCCCGATCATCCTGTCAAATTTTAGCAAATTCCGACACAGTCACGAAAAATGACGAAATTGCCCACGGCGCAATTTTTGTTCCCGATCAACCTGTCAAGTTTGAGCCAATTCCGACGCAGTCTCGAAAAATGACGAAATTGCCCCCGGCGCGGTTTTTGTTTCCGATCAAGCGGTCAAATTTTGGACTATTCCGACACAGTCGCAAAAAATGACGAAATTGCCCCCGGCGCTATTTTTGTTTCCGATCAATCTGTCAAATTATAGCGAAATCCGACACAGTCGAAAAAAATGACGAAATTGCCCACGGCGCGATTTTTGTATCCGATCAACCTCTCAAATTTTAGCCAATTCCGACGCAGTCGCGAAAAATGATGAAATTGACCCCGGCAAGGTTTTTGTTCCCGATGAACCTGTTAAATTTTAGGCAATTCCGACACAGTCGCGGAAAATGACGAAATTGTCCCCGGCGCGGTTTTTATTCTCGATCAACCTGTCAAATTTTTGGCAATTCCGACACAGTCGAGAAAAATGACGAAATTGCCCCCGGCGCGGTTTATGTTCCCGATCAACCTGTCAAATTTTAGACAATTCCGACACAGTCGAGAAAAATGACGAAATTGACCCGGCGCGATTTTTGTTCCCGATCAACCTGTCAAATTTTTGGCAATTCCGACAAAGTCGAGAAAAATGTCGAAATTGCCCCCGGCGTGGATTTTGTTCCCGATCAACCTGTCAAATTTATGCTAATTCCGACGCAGTCGCGAAAAATGACGAAATTGCCCCCGGCGCAGTTTTTGTTTTCGGTCAACCTGTCAAATTTTAGCTAATTGCGACACAGTCGAGAAAAATGACAAATTGCCCCCGGCGTGATTTTTGTTCCCGATCAACCTGTCAAATTTTAGCCAATTCCGGTACAATCGCGAAAAATGACGAAATTGCCCTGGCACGATTTTTGTTCACGATCAACCAGCCAAATATTTTCCAACTACGACACAGTCGAGAAAAATGATGAAATTGCCCCCGGCGCGGTTTTTGTTTCCGGTCAACCTGTCAAATTTTAGCTAAATCCGACACAGTCGAGAAAAATGAAGAAATTTCCTTCGTCGCGATTTTTGTTCCCGGTCAACCTGTCCACGACACAATCGAGAAAAATGACGAAATTGCCCCTGTCGCGGTTTTTGTTCCCGATCAACCTGCCAAATTTTAGCCAATTCCGGCACAGTCGCGAAAAACGACGAAATTGCCCCCGGCGCGATTTTTGTTCCCGATCAGTCTGTCAAATTTTAGACAATTCTGACACAGTAGAGAGAAATGACGAAATTGCCCCCGGCGCGGTTTTTGTTCCCGATCAACTTGGCAAATTTCAGCAAATTCCGACACAGTCGAGAAAAATGACAAAATTGCCCCCAGCGCAGTTTTTGTTTCCGTTCAACCTGTCAAATTTTAGCCAATTCCGACACAGTCACGAAAAATGACGAAATTGCCCCCAGCGCGGTTTTTGTTTCCGATCAACCTGTCAAATTTTAGCCAATTCCGACACAGTCGAGAAAAATGAAGAAATTGCGCCCGGCGCGATTTTTGTTCCCGATCAACCTGTCAAATTTCAGCAAATTCCGACACAGTCGAAAAAAATGACGAAATTGCCCACGGCGCGATTTTTGTTCCCGATCAACCTGTCAAATTTTAGACAATTCCGACACAGTCGAGAAA
>NW_019230688.1:2974-3077 GCF_002742605.1 Olea europaea var. sylvestris
CGTCAAATTTTAGCCAATTCCGACACAGTCGAGAAAAATGACGAAATTGCCCCCGGTGCGATTTTTGTTCCCGATCAACCAGTCAAATTTGAGCCAATTCCGA
>NW_019230689.1:0-3077 GCF_002742605.1 Olea europaea var. sylvestris
TTTTCTTTGCTAATTTTCTGTCCAACACTTCTTCAACCTGACATAATTAATACGAAAATTAATTATTCGGAGGTCTAAATGAATGAATTTGGCTAAAATCCCGTGATCCTGGGTATGTGCCCCGAGTCCAATTTTTGGGGCCGTTTCCAATCAGCCTGCCAAATTTTGGCCCATTTCGACACTGTCGCGACAATTGATGAAATTGCCCCTAGTGTGGTCTTGCGTTTTTAATTTTCTGTCCAACACATCTTCGGCCTGACATAATTAATACGAAAATTAATTATTCGGAGGCCTAAACGAAGCAATTTGGCTAAAATCCCGTGATCTCAGGTTTATGCCCCGAGTCCAATTTCTAGGGCCGTTTCCAATCAACCTGCCAAATTTCAGCACATTTCGACACCGTCGCGACTATTGACAAAATTGCCCCTAGTGCCGTTTGGAAATTAATTATTTGGAGGCCTAAACGAAGGAAATTGGGCTAAAATCCCGTGATGCCGGGTCTGTGCACCGAGACCAATTTCTATGGCCGTTTCCAATCAACCTGCCAAATTACGGCGCATTCCGACGCCGTAACGACAAATGACGAAATTTCCACTGGTGCTGTTTTTCTTTGTTAATTTTCTATCCAACACTTCTTCAACCTGACATAGTGTATACGAAAATTAATTATTCGAAGGCCTAAAAGAAGGAATTTGGCTAAAATCTCGTGATCCCGGGTATGTGCCCCGAGTCCAATTTCTGGGGCCGTTTCCAATCAACCTGCCAAATTTCTGCCCATTTCGACACCGTCGCAACAATACCCTTAGTGCGGTTTTGCGTTGTTAATTTTCTGCCCAACACATCTTTAGCTTGACATAATTAATACGAAAATTAATTATTCGGAGGCCTAAACGAAGTAATTTGGGAAAAATCCCGTGATCTCGGGTTTATGCCCCGAGTCCAATTTCTGGGGCTGTTTCCAATCAACCTGCCAAATTTCGACACATTCCGACACCGTCGCGACATTTAACAAGATTGCCCCTGGTGTAGTTTGGAAATTAATTATTCGGAAGCCTAAACGAGGGAATTATGCTGAGCTCCAGTGATCCCGGGTCTTTGCCTTGAGTCCAATTTCTGGGGCCGTTTCCAATCAACCTGCCAAATTTGGCCCATTCTGACATCGTCATGACAAATGACGAAATTACCCCGGGTGCGGTTTTTCTTTGTTAATTTTCTGTCCATCTTCTATTTGACATAATTAATATGAAAATTAATTATTCGGAGGCCTAAACAAAGGAATTTGGCTAAAATCCCGTGGTCCCGGGTAAGAACCCCGACTCCAATTTCTCGGGTCATTTCCAATCAACCTGCCAAATTTCGGCCCATTCCGGCACCGTCGCGACAAATGACGAAATTGCCCCTGGTGCAATTTTTCTTTGTAAATTTTCTATCCAACACTTCTTCAACCTGACATTATTATTACGGAAATTAATTATTCGGAGGCCTAAACGAAGGAATTTGGATAAAATCCCGTGATCCTCGGTCTATACCCTGAGTCCAATTTCAGGGGCCGTTTCCGATCGACCTGCCAAATTTAGGCCCATTCTGACACCGTCGCAACAAATGACAAAATTGCCCTTGGTGCGGTTTTACATTGTTAATTTTTCGTCCAACACGCCTACAACCTGACATAATTAATACGAAATTTAATTATTCGGAGGCCTAAATGAAGGAATTTGGCTAAAATTTCATGATCCCGATTATGTACCCCGACTCCAATTTCTCGGGCCGTTTCCAATCAACATGCCAAATTTCAGCCCATTCCGACATCGTCGCGACAAATGACGAAATTGCCCCTGGTGCGGTTCTGCATTGTTAATTTTCGGTCCAAAACTTCTTCAACCTGACATAATTAGTATGAAAATTAATTATTCGGAGGCCTAAACGAAGGAATTTGGCTAAAATCCCATGATCCTGGGTACGTACCCCGACTCCAATTTCTCGAGCCGTTTCCAATTAACCTGCCAAATTTCGGCCCATTCCGACAACGTCATGATAAATGACGAAATTACCCCTAGTGCAATTTTTCTTTGTAAATTTTATGACCAACACTTCTTCAACCTGACATAATTATTACGAAAATTAATTATTCGGAGGCCTAAACGAAGGAATTTGGATAAAATCCCATGATCCCGTGTCTGTACCTTGAGTCCAATTTCTGGGGCCGTTTCCAATCAACCTCTCGAATTTCGGCCCATTCTGACACTATCGCGAAAAATGACGAAATTGCCTCTGGTGTGATTTTATGTTGTTTATTTTCTGTTCAACACTTCTTTAACCTGACATAATTAAAGGGGAAATTAATTATTCGGAGGCCCAAACGAAGGAATTTGGCTAAAATCCCATGATCTCAGGTCTCTCCTCGAGTCTAATTTATGGGGCCGTTTCTAATCAACCTGCCAAATTTTGCCCCATTCCGACACCGTCCCGACAAATGACAAAATTGCCCCCGGTGCGATTTCGCGTTGTTAATTTCCTGCCCAGCACATCTTCAACCAGACATAATTAATACGAAAATTAATTATTCAGAGGCCTAAACGAAGGAATTTGGCTAAAATCCTATGATCCCAGGTTCGAGTGCCGAGTCCAATTTCTGGGGCCATTTCCAATCAACCTGAAAATCTCGGCCCATTCCGACACCGTCGCAACAAATGACGATATTTCCCCTGGTGCAGTTTTTCTCCGTTAATTTTCTGTCAAACACTTCTTCAGCCTGACATAATTAATACGGAAATTAATTATTCAGAGGCCTAAACGAAGGAATTTGGCTAAAATCCCGTGATCCCGGTTATGTGCCCTGAGTCTAATTTCTCAGGCTGTTTCCAGCCAACGTGCCAAATTTCGGCTCATTCCAACACCGTCGCAACAATGGACGAAATTGCCCTTGGTGTGATTTTACGTGGCTTATTTTCTGTCCAACACATCTTCAACTTGATATAATTAATACAAAAATTAAATATTCAGAGGCCTAAACGAAGGAATTTGGCTAAAATCCCTTGATCCCGGGTGGCCCATTCCTACACCGTCACGACAAATGA
>NW_019230690.1:0-3077 GCF_002742605.1 Olea europaea var. sylvestris
TCAAAAGGACCAATCCCACTACGGAACGTTAGAGATTAACCACTGAAACTCAGATAGTTATCCATGTGGAATCTCTCGGCGGGTCTCCAATGTTTTGTTCTATAACAAAACATCCATGTGTTCATTTAAATGTAGCCACACTTTAACTTGTGAGATCAGCTACTTACTTCACAAGTAAGAAATGCCACACGTGATGGTCTATCCGTAATAACGATATCCGTATCTCGTTATTACTTACGACCACCAATGATTTAAGATTCAATCATATGTAATTTGTATCTCACAATCACAACTTCTTGTGATTAACAAATTATGAGGATTTGAATCTACGGACTTTATTATTTAAGTTAATTGTCTATTAATTAAATAATAGATCTGTCATTAAATTGCATTAATTATATATCAAAAGTATTTATGTCCAAGATTGATTTAACCTAAGGCATAACACTTACAAACTCCTACTTGCACTAGATCCAATCACTTATGTATCCAATATCATAAGAGTTTACATGACGATCATGTTTAAGCTACGACAACTCTTTGTCAGTGGATCTGCAATATTGTTAAATGTGGAAATTTGTTCTTCTCTTTACGTCATTTCTATATGTTATCTCTCTGATAAGATTGTACCGTCTTAATACATGTTTGAATCATTGATGAGACCCCAGTTCCTTCACTTTCGCGGTGGCTCTATTGTCACACAATACAATAGCATGTCATCAATAATATTAGGAACTACTCCAAGTTCATTAAGAAACATCTTGATCCACATCACAACTCCTTGCAACTTCTGAAGCAATCATGTATTAGGTTTCTACCAATGAAACAACGGTTATTTCACATTTGGAACCTTTCCAACACATCGTTTAAGAGTAAACAAATTTCTCCATATAAAATCTTCTTAAGATTTTATCTATATAGATTGGGATAAGTCAAGCAATTTTCTATCTCTATCTCTATAGATCAAGTTGCTTCCCCATATCATTCATGAATAGATCCTTTAACAACCATTATTTCAACGAGTGAAATATAGAGATGTCATTTCCTATAATATTAGGAATGCGACAATGCTCCCACTATCTTCTTGTAAACACACAATTCATCTTCATATTTGATAAAATCAAACATTTTGATTTTTCCATCAAATCAAAGATTTCAACTCCAAGAGATTTGTTTTAACCCATAGTCATGGTATGCAACTACTGCAACCAAAATCCGAATGGACCTCAGCATGCTACATGCGAAAAGTTTCATCAAAGTTAACACATTGTCATTGTCTGTTACATTTTGCTACTAGCATTGCTTTGTATATATGGATATTCCCATCCATGTCAACCTTTTATTCTAAACCATTTACAACCTATGAATTTTATCTCATTAGGAGGGTCGACCAAGGTCCAAACCTTGTTCACATACGTCGAGTTCATCTCGGGTTTTATGGCTTCTTCCTATCTCTTTTAAGTCTACACTTGACTTTATTTTTGTGCAATTAGTAGGTCATCATTCTAGATCAGTAATACCTAATTAGTAATCACATATTCGCACCTTCTTGAAGGTCGAATGATCCTACTAGACTCACATAGAGTTGACATGTCCTCAAGAGTCTCTACTCCCTGATTAAGAGTATATCCCATATCGGATATGGGATAAAAATCGGATTCATCTACTTAATTAACTATATCTGTAGACTCTTGAACTCTTTCAAGTTCTATTTTGCTCCCACTGTCCTCTCCTAGAGTAAACATTTTCTTCAGAGGATTATATGTCGTAAGACAAAGACTTACTTTTCAATAGGTTAATAGAACTGATATATAAATATTTGCTTTGAATATTTCACAAATATGTATTTATCGAATTTAGTCTCAAACTTATCCGATTCAATGTGCTTCAAACAAGCGTCACAATCCCAAACTTTCATATCAGATAAGTTGGGACCGTTGCCTTTCCATAGCTTGTACGGAGTTCTGTTAACCAACTTAGATGAGACATGGTTTAGTGTGTAGCACACTACAATCAGTGCATGGCTCCAAAATGATTTTGGAGATTTGCATGGCTTGTTATTAATCACACTATATCTAATAGTTAATGATTCCTCCTTTTAGATACACCACTATGCTACAGTGTATGTGGAGGAGTCCACTTGGAGAGAATCTCATTCTTTCTTAGATAATCTAGATTTTATCTTTAAGATGCTCTCACTTTGATCGAATCTTAATGTGGGGGTATCTTTACTTATTTGTTTATCTACTTCTAGCTTGAATCCTTTAAACTTTTCAAGAACTTCATGCTTGGATTTCATCACGATAATTGATGACATAAGAGAAAACTCATCTGACATTAATTGACATATGTCCATATACATTATTATGTATTATGCCAATATTTATGCAGACTTATTCATTTTCAAGTAAAAGGAGATTTGGTCATTGTGCCAAATGATTCAAAATCAATTAACTATATGTATACATCTCAATGTAATTATGAAATTCCATTTCGTCTATATGACCAAGTCTGCAATGCCAGATTTGAGTATTATTTAGATTATCACTTTTATGCCTCTTAACTTCTATACTAATTATAGAATGCTTAGCATTAAGAATATACATGTTATATTGTGGCTTACCATAACTATTAAGATCTTAGGCAAGATAAGCAAGAACAATAATTGTACTTAACATTCAAATAGTTCATGTTTGAACATAAAACTCATTTAATGTTTCAGTTATAGTGGGTGCAAAGTAACATTTCTCTAATTCTAATACTAAGCCAAAAGGTAAAGGTAAGAAGTATGCTCCTATAGGCAATACAGCAATTGTTGCTCATCTTCAACGTGTAGATTAACTTCTCCTACTTGCAGTGGTCTACATCTATTTAGTTTCTCCATATTTGTATAAATATGAGATTTACATATCGTATCAAATACCTAAGAAACTCGTGAAGTAGATGTAAGCCACGTAATATTCTTTCCAATGACCTTTCATTCTATAATGAAATCAAAGGTCATTAGATTTGGTATTGTCCTTCGCTTAGACTGTCTTAACCATATTGGGTGCTTTCCCAAAGCCCCTTTAGACTTC
>NW_019230691.1:0-3077 GCF_002742605.1 Olea europaea var. sylvestris
TAGCAATGTTCACTCTGTATGAACCATGCTACATGTACAATATGATGTACATTTTAGTTTATACTTTGCCACGTGACATTACCTTGCTGGACAATTTAAATTTTAAAAAGTTTTCCCATCCAATTAACACTTGACAACATTGCAAGGGTCAAAAATCTGTGTACAAATAGCAAAGTTCAATCGTTAAGAACCTTGCTACATGTACGCTATGGTGTACACTTTTGTTTACACTTTACCAAGTGATATTACCCTGTTAGAAAGTTTAAATTTCAAAGTGTCCCCCCATCCAATTGACACTTGACAACAATGCAAGTGTAAATCAACGTGTCAAAAATCAGCGTACAAATAGTAAAGTTAAATCGGTAAGAAGCTTGCTACATGTACACTATGGTGTACACTTTAGTTTACACTTTGCCATGTGACATTACCCTGTTAGATAGTATAAAGTTAGAATAGTTTTCGCATCCAATTGACACTCCACAACAATGCAAGTGTCAAAAATAGGTGTACAAATAGTAAAGTTCAATCGGTAAGAACCTTTTTACATGTACACTATGGTGTACACTTTAGTTTACACTTTGCCACGAAACAATGCCCTTTTGGACATTCTAAATTTCAAACAGTTTTCCCATCCAATTGACGCTAGACAACAATGTAGTTGTCAAACAACGTGTCCAGAATCTATGTTCAAATTGTAAAGTTCAATCGACAAGGATCTTGCAACATTACACTATGGTGTACACTTTAGTTTACACTTTGTCACGTGTTATTACCCAGCTGGACAGTTTAAATTTCAAACAGTGTTCTCATCCAATTGACACTTGATAATAATGCAAGTGTCAAACTACCTGTCAAAAATCCGCATACAAATAGCAAAGTTCAATCGGTAAGAACCTTGCTACGTATACACTATGGTGTACACTTTAGTTTACACTTTGCCATGTGACATTACCCTGTTGGACAATTTAAATTTCAAACCGTTTTTCCATCTAACTGACATTTGACAACAATGCAAATGTCAAACAACGTGCCAAAAATCAGTGTACAAATAGCAATGCTCAATCGGTAAGGACCTAGCTACATGTATACTATGATGTATACTTTAGTTTACACTTTGCCACGTGACATTACCCTGTTAGACAGTATAAATTTTGAACAGGTTTTCCATCCAATTGACACTTGACAACAACGCAAATATCAAACATCGTGTCAAAATTCGTTGTACAGATTGTAAAGTTTAATCGGTAAGAACCTTGATACATGTACACTATGGTGTATACTTTAGATTACACTTTGCCATGTGACATTGCCCTATTGGACAGTTTAAATTTCAAATAGTTTCCCGTCTGATTAACACTTCACAGCAATCCAAGTGTCAAACAACTTGTCAAAACCCTCTGTACAAATAGCATTGTTCAATCAGTAAGGACCTAGCTACATGTACACTATGGTTTAAACTTTAGCTTACACTTTGCCACGTGACATTACCATGTTAAAAAGGATAAATTTAGAATAGTTTTCCCATCCAATTCACACTCTACAACAATGCAAGTGTCAAAAATAGGTGTACAAATAGTAAAGTTCAATCGGTAAGAATCTTTGTACATGTACACTATGGGGTACACTTTAGTTTACACATTGCCACGAAACATTACCCGTTTGGACATTCTAAATTTCAAACAGTTTTCCCATCGAATTGACACTAGAAAACAATGTAATTGTCAAACAACGTGTCAAGAATTTGTGTTCAAATTGTAAAGTTCAATCGACAAGGATCTTGCAACATTACACTATGGTGTACACTTTAGTTTACACTTTACCACATGTTATTACCCAGCTGGACAGTTTAAATTTCAAATAGTGTTCCCATCCAATTAACACTTAACAACAATGCAAGTGTCAAATAACGTGTCAAAAATCTATATACAAATAGCAAAGTTCAATCGATAAGAACATTGCTACATGTACACTACGGGGTACACTTTCGTTTACACCTTGCCACGTGTCATTACCCTGTTAGACAACATAAATTTCGAACAGTTTTCCCATCCAATTGACACTTGACAGTAATGCAAGTGTTAAACAACGTGTCGAAAATCGGTGTTCAAATAGCAAAGGTCTATCATGTCGAAAATCGATGTTCAAATAGCAAAGTTCTATCGGTAAGAACATTGCTACATGTACACTATGGTGTACACTTTAGTTTACACCTTACCACATGTCATTACCCCATTAGAAAGTTTAAATTTCAAATAGTTTTCCCATCCAATTGACACTTGACAACAATGAAGTGCCAAACAACTTGTCTAAAATCATTGTACAAATAGCAAAGTTCACTCTGTATGAACCATGCTATATGTACACTATGGAGCACACTTTAGTTTACCCTTTGTTGGACAGTTTAAATTTTAAACAATTTTTCCATCCAATTGACACTTGACAACAGTGTCACTCTGTATGAACCATGCTACATGTACACTATGCTATACTCTTTAGTTTACACTTTGCCACGTGACATTACCAGCTGGACAATTTAAGTTTCAAATAGTTTTCCCATCCAATTGACACTTGACAACAGTGCAATTGTCAAACAACGTGTCAAAAATCAACATACAAATAGCAAAGTTCTATCGGTAAGAACCCTGCTACATATACACTTTGGTGTACACTTTAGTTTACTCTTTAACACGTGTCATTACCCTTCTTGGATAGTTTAGATTTCAAACAATTTTTCCATCCAACTGACACTTGACAACAATCCAAGTATCAAACAACGTACTAAAAATCAGTGTACAAATATCAATGTTCAATCGATAAGAACCTTGCTACATGTACACTATGGTATACACTTTAGTTTACACTTTGCCATGTGACATTACCCAGCTGGACAATTTAAATTTCAAACAGTTTTTCCATCCAATTGACACTTGACAATAGTGCAAGTGTCAAACAACGTGTCAAAAATCAGCATACAAATAGCAAAGTTCTATCGGCAAGAACCCTGCTACATATACACTTTGGTGTACACTTTAGTTTACTCTTTAACACGTGTCATTACCCTTCTTGGACAGTTTAAA
>NW_019230692.1:0-3077 GCF_002742605.1 Olea europaea var. sylvestris
CTAATTGCTAGTCTAATTCGATTGGAATCGAGCCAATGAAAAGTGGTTTCTGATTTCATGATACCTTCGGGTTTGAAAGATTTGGTTGAATTGCTAGTCTAATTCGATTGTAATCGAGCCAATGAAAAGTGGTTCTTGATTCCATGATAACTTTGGGTTTGATCTGTTTCGACGAATTGCTAGCCTAATTCGATTGGAATCGTGCCAATGAAAAGTGGTTTTTGATTTCATGATAACTTTAGCTTTGTTCGTTTTCGGCTAATTGCTAGCCTATTTCGATTGGAATCGAGCGAATGAAAAGTGGTTTTTTGGTTTCATGATAACCTCGAGTTTGATCATTTTCGAGGAATTGCTTGTCTAATTCGATTGCAATCGAGCCAATTAAAATGGCCTTCGATTTCATGATAACTTCGGGTTTGATCGTTTTCGATAAATTGCTAGTCTAATTCAATTAGAATCGACCCAATGAAAAGTGGTTTTTGATTTCATGATACCTTTTAGTTTGATCATTTTCGGTGAATTACTAGTCTAATTCGATTGGAATCGAGCCAATGAAAAGTGGTTTTTGATTTCATGATAACTTCGGGTTTGTTCGTTTTTGGCGAATTTCTAGTCTAATTCGATTGGAATCGAGCCAATGAAAAGTAGTTTTTGATTTCATGATAACTTCGGGTTTGTTCATTTTTTGTGAAATGCTAGTCTAATTCGATTGGAATCGAGCCAATGATAAGTAGTTTTGGATTTCATGATAACTTCGGGTTTGTTCGTGTTTGTCGAATTGCTAGTCTAATTCGAGCTGTCTATTTCGATTGGATTCGAGCCAACGAAAAGTGGCTTTCGATTTCTTGATAACTTCGAGTTTGATCGTTTTCGAAAAATTGCTAGTCTAATTCGATGGAATCGAACCAATGAAAAGTGGTTTTCGATTTCATGATAACTTCGGGTTTAATCATTTTCAACGAATTGCAAGACTAATTCGATTGGAATCAAGCCAATGAAAAGTGGCATCCGATTTCATGATAACTTCGGGTTTGATCGATTTCGAAAAATTGCTAGTCTAATTCAATTGGAATTGAGCCAATGAAAAGTTGTTTTTGATTTCATGATAACTTTGGGTTTGATCATTTTCGGCAAATTACTAGTCTAATTTGATTGGAATCGAGCCAATGAAAAGTGGTTTTTGATTTCATGATAATTTCGAGTTTGATCATTTTCGGCGAATTGTTTGTCTAATTCGATTAGAATCGAGCAAATGAAAAGTGGCTTTCGATTTCATGATAACATCGGGTTTGTTCGTCTGTAGCAAATTGCTTGTCTAATTTAAATGGAATCGAGCCAATGAAAAGTGGTTTTTGATTTCCTGGTAACATCGGGTTTGTTCGTCTTTGGCAAATTGCTAGTCTAATTCGATTGGAATCGAGCCAATAAAAATTGGTTTTTTATTTCATGATAACTTCGGGTTTGTTCATTTTTTTGCAAAACGCCAGTCTAATTCGATTGGAATTGAACCAGTGGAAAGTAGTTTTTGATTTCATGATGACTTCAGGTTTGTTCATTTTTGGCGAATTGCTAGTCTAATTCGATTGGAATCGAGCTAATGAAAAGTGGTTTTTGATTTCATGATAACTTCGGGTTTGTTCATTTTCGGCTAATAGTTAGTCTAATTCGATTTGATTCGAGCCAATGAAAAGTGGTTTTTGATTTCTTGATAACTTCGGGTTTGACCATGTTTGGCGAATTTCTAGTCTAATTCGACTGGAATCGAGCCAATGAAAAGTGGCTTTCGATTTCATGATAACTTCAAGTTTGATCGTTTTCAAAAAATTGCTAGTCTAATTCGATTGGAATCGAGCCAATGAAAAGTGGTTTTCGATTTCATGATAACTTCGAGTTTGATCGTTTTTGGCAAATTGCTAGTCTATTTCGATTGGAATCGAGCCAAGTAAAAGAGATTTTTGATTTCATGATAACTTCGGGTTTGTTCGTTTTTGGCGAAATGCAAGTCTAATTCGATTGGAATCGAGCCAATGAAAATTGGTTTTTGGTTTCATGATAACATTGAGTTTGTTCGTCTTTGGAAAATTACTAGTCTAATTCAAATGGAATCGAGCCAACGAAAAGTGGTTTTGGATTTCATGATAACTTCGGGTTCTTTCGTTTTTGGCGAATTGCTAGTCCAGTTCGATTCAAATCAAGCCAATGAAAAGTGGCTTTCGATTTCGTGATAACTTCAGGTTTGCTCATTTTTGGCGAATTGCTAGTCCAATTCAATTGGATTTGAGCCAATGAAAAGTGGCTTTCAATTTCATGATAACTTCGGGTTCGATCGTTTTCGAAAAATTGCTAGTCTAATTCGATTGGAATCGAGCCAATGAAAAGTGGTTCTCGATTTCATTATAACTTCGGGTTTGATTGTTTTCGACAAATTGCTAGTCTAATTCGTTTGGAATCGAGCAAATGAAAAGTGGTTTTTGATTTCATAATTCGAATGGAATTGAGCCAATGAAAAGTGGTTTCTGATTTCATGATAACTTCGGGTTTGTTCATTTTTGACGAATTGCTAGTCTAATTCGGTTGGAACCGAGCAAATGAAAAGTGGTTTTTGATTTCGGGTTTGATCATTTTTGGCGAATTACTAGTCTCATTCGATTGGAATCGAGCCAATGAAAAGTGGTTTTGATTTCATGATAACTTCGAATTTGATCATTTTCGAAAATTGCTAGTCTAAGTCGATTGGAATCGAGCCAATGAAAAGTGGTTCTTGATTTCATGATAACTTCGAGTTTGTTCATATTCAGCGAATTGCTAGTCTAATTCGATTGGAATCGAGCTGATGAAAAGTAGTTTTTGATTTCATGATAACTTCGGGTTTGATCATTTTCGACGAATTACTAGTCAAATTCAATTGGATTCAAGCCAATGAAAAGTGGATTTCAATTTCATGATAACGTCGGGTTTGATCATTTTCGAAAAATTGCTAGTCTAATTCGATTGGAATCGAGCCAATGAAAAGAGGCTTTCGACATCATGATAACTTCGGGTTTGATCATTTTTGAAAAATTGCTAGCCTAATTTGA
>NW_019230693.1:0-3076 GCF_002742605.1 Olea europaea var. sylvestris
CCCCCGGCGCGATTTTTGTTTCCGATCAATCTTTCAAATTTTTGCCCATTTCGACACCGTTGCCAAAAATGATGAAATTGCCCCCGGCGCGATATTTATTTCCGATCACTCAGTCAAATTTGAGCCCATTCCGACATCGTCGTGAAAAATGACGAAATTACCCCCGGCGCGATTTTTGTTTCCGATCAATCTGTCAAATGTTTGCCCATTCCGACACCGTCGCGAAAAATGACGAAATTGCCCCCGGTGCGATTTTTGTTTCCGATCAATCAGTCAAATTTGAGCCCATTCTGACACCGTCGCGAAAAGTGACCAAATTCCCCCGGCGCGATTTTTGTTTCCGACCAATCAGTCAAATTTGAGCCCATTCCGACAACGTCGCGAAAAATGACGAAATTGCCCCCGGCGCGATTTTTGTTTCTGATCAATCTGTCAAATTTTAACCGATTCCGACAACGTCGCGAAAAACGACGAAATTTCCCCCGCGCGATTTTTATTTCCGATCAATCAATCAAATTTGGGCCCATTCCGACACCGTCGCGAAAAATGACGAAATTGCCCCCGGCGCGATTTTTGTTTCTGATCAATCTGTCAAATTTTAACCGATTCCGACAACGTCGCGAAAAACGACGAAATTTCCCCCGCGCGATTTTTATTTCCGATCAATCAATCAAATTTAAGCCCTTTCCGACACCGTCGCGAAAAATGACGAAATTGCCCCCTGCGCGATTATTGTTTCCGATCAACCTATCAAATTTTAATCCATTCCGACACCGTCGCGAAAACTGACGACATTGCCCCCGGCGCGATTTTTGTTTCCGATCTATCAGTCAAATTTGAGCCCATTCCGACACCGTTCCGAAAAATGACGAAATTGCCCCTGGCGAGATTTTTGTTTCCGATCAATCAGTAAAATTTGAGCCCATTCCAACACCGTCGCGAAAAATTACGAAATTGCCCCCTGCGCGATTATTGTTTCCGATCAACCTATCAAATTTTAGTCCATTCCGACACCGTCGCGAAAAATGACGACATTGCCCCCGGCGCGATTTTTGTTTCCGATCTATCAGTCAAATTTGAGCCCATTCCGACACCGTTCCGAAAAATGACGAAATTGCCCCTCGCGAGATTTTTGTTTCCGATCAATCAGTAAAATTTGAGCCCATTCGGACACCGTTGCGAAAAATGAGGAAATTTCCCTGGCGCGATTTTTGTTTCCGATCAACCTGTCAAATTTCAGCCTATTCCGACACAGTCGCGAAAAATGCCGAAATTGCCCTCGGCGCGACTTTTGTTTCCGATCAGTCTGTCAAATTTTAGCTCATTCCGACTCCGTCGCGAAAAATGACGAAATTGCCCTCGGCGCGACTTTTGTTTCCGATCAGTCTGTCAAATTTTAGCTCATTCCGACTCCGTCGCGAAAAATGACGAAATTGCCCCCGGCGCGACTTTTGTTTCCCATCAATCAGTCAAATTTTTGCCCATTTCGACATCGTCGAGAAAAATGCCGAAATTGCCCTCGGCGCGACTTTTGTTTCCGATCAATTAGTCAAATTTGAGCCCATCCCCGACACCGTCGCGAAAAATGACGAAATTGCCCCCGGCGCGATTTTTGTTTCCGATCAATTAGTCAAATTTGAGCCCATTTCGACACCGTCGCGAAGAATGACGAAATTGCCCCCGACGCGATTTTTGTTTCCGATCAATCGGTGAAATTTTAGCCGATTCCGACACCGTCGCGAAAAATGACGAAATTTTACCCCGCGCGATTTTTGTTTCCGATCAATAGGTCAAATTTTAGCCGATTCCGATACCGTCGCGAAAAATGACGAATTGCCCCCGGCGCGATTTTTGTTTCCGATCAATCGGTCAAATTTTAGCCGATTCCGATACCGTCGCGAAAAATGACGGATTGCCCCCGGCGCGATTTTTGTTTCCGATCAATCGGTCAAATTTTAGCCGATTTCGACGCTGTCGCGAAAAATGACGAAATTGCCCCCGGCGCGATTTTTGTTTCTGATCAATAGGTCAAATTTTCGCGCATTCCGACTTTGTCGCGATAAATGACGAAATTTCCCCGGCGCGATTTTTGTTTCCGATCAGTCTGTCAAATTTTTGCCCATTCCGAATCCGTCGCGAAAAATGACGAAATTTCCTCCTGCGCGATTTTTTGTTTCCGATCAATAGGTCAAATTATACCCGATTCGGACACCGTCGCGAAAAATGTCGAAATTGCCCCCGGCGCGATTTTTGTTTCCGATCAATCTGTCAAATTTTAGCCGATTCAGACATCGTCGCGAAAAATGACGAAATTTTCCCCGGCACAAATTTTGTTTCAGATCAATCGGTCAAATTTTAACCGATTCCGACACCGTCGCGAAAAATGACGAAATTGCCCCCGGCTCTATTTTTGTTTCCGATCAATCGGTCAAATTTTAGCCGATTCCGACGCCGTCGCGCAAAAATGACGAAATTGCCCTCGGCGCGATTTTTGTTTCCGATGAATCGGTCAAATTTTAGCGCATTCCGACGCCGTCGCGAAAAATGACGAAATTGTCCCCGGCGCAATTTTTGTTGCCTATCAATCTGTCAAATTTTTGCCCATTCCGACTTCGTCGCGAAAAATGACGAAATTGCCCCAGCGCGATTTTTGTTTCCAATCAATCGGTCAAATTATATCCGATTCCGACATCGTCGCGAAACATGAAGAAATTTTCCCCGGCGCGAATTTTGTTTCCGATCAATCTGTCAAATTTTAGCCTATTCCGACACCGTCGCGAAAAATGACGAAATTGCCCCCGGCGCGATTTTTGTTTCCGATCAATCTGTCAAATTTTAGCCTATTCCGACACCGTCGCGAAAAATGACGAAATTGCCCCCGGCGCGATTTTTGTTTCCGATCAATCCGTCAAATTTTAGCCGATTCTGACTCCGTCGCGAAAAATGACGAAATTTTCCCCGCGCGATTTTTGTTTCCGATCAATCTATCAAATTTTAGCCCATTCTTACACCGTCGCGAAAAATGACGAAATTTTAACCCGCACGATTTTTGTTTCCGATCAATAGGTCAAATTTT
>NW_019230694.1:0-3076 GCF_002742605.1 Olea europaea var. sylvestris
CTTTTCATTGGCTCGATTCAAATCGAATTAGACTAGCAATTTGTCAAAAATGAACAAACCTGAAGTTACCATGAAATCAAAAACCACCTTTCATTAGCTCGATTCTAAATGAATTAGACTAGCAATTCGCGAAAAAATGAACAAATCCGAAGTTATAGTGAAATCAAAAATTACTTTTCATTGGCTCAATTCCAGTCAAATTAGACTAGCAGTTCGCCAAAAATGAACAAATTCGAAGTTATCATGAAATCAAAAATCACTTTTCATTAGCTAGATTCGAATCGAATTAAACTTCCAATTCGCCAAAACGAACAAACCCGAAGATATCATGAAATCGAAAGCCACTTTTCATTGGCTCGATTCAAATCGAATTAGACATGCAATTCACCAAAAATGAACAAACTCGAAGTTATCATGAAACGAAAAACAATATTTCTTTGGCTCAATTCCAATCGAATTAGACTCGCAATTCGCCAAAAACGAATAAACCCAAAGTTGTTATGAAATCAAAAGCCACTTTTCATTGGCTCGATTCCAATTGATTTACACTAGCAATTCGCTAAAAACGAACAAACCCGAAGTTATCATGAAATGAAAAACCACTTTTCTTTGTCTAGATTCCAATCGAATTAGACATGCAATTCGCCAAAAATGAACAAATCCGAAGTTGTCATGAAATCAAAAGCCACTTTTCATTGGCTTGATTCCAATCGATTTAGACTAGCAATTCGCCAAAAAAGAACAAACCCGAAGTTATCAAGAAATCAAAAGCCACTTTTCCTCGATTCCAATCGAATTGGACTAGCAATTCGCCAAAAAAGAACAAACCCGAAGTTATCAAGAAATCAAAAGCCACTTTTCATTGGCTCGATTCCAATCGAATTGGACTAGCAATTCGCCAAAAACAAACAAACCCAAAGTTATCATGAAATCAAAAACTACTTTTCTTTGGCTCGATTCCAATCTAATTAGACTAGCAATTCGCTAAAAACGAACAAACCCGAAGTTATAATGAAATCAAAATCCACTTTTCATTAGCTCGATTCCAATCGAATTAGACTAGTAATTTGCCGAAAACGAACAAACCCGAAGTTAACATGAAATCAAAAACCACTTTTTATTGGCCCAATTCCAATCCAATTAGACTAGTAATTTGCCAAAATGAACAAACCCGAAGTTATCATGGAATGAAAAACCACTTTTCATTGGCTCGATTCCAATCCAATTAGACTACCAATTTGCAAAAACGAACAAACTCGAAGATATCAAGAAAGAAATAGTCGCTTTTCATTGGCTCAATTCCAATCGATTAAACTAGCAACTTGCCAAAAACGAACAAACTCAAAGTTATCATGCAATTAAATACCACTTTTCTTTAGCTCGATTCCAATCGAGTTAGACTAGCAATTCGCCAAAATTGAACAAACTCGAAGTTCTCATGAAATGAAAAACCACTTTTCTTTAGCTCGATTCAAACCGTGTCAGACTAGCAATTCGCCAAAAACGAACAAACCTGAAGTTATTATAAAATGAAAAAACACTTTCCATTAGCTCGATTCCAATCAAATTAGACTAGCAGTTCGCCAAAAACGAACAAAGCCGAAGTTATCATGAAATGAAAAGTCACTTTTTATTGGCTCGATTCCAATTGAATTAGACTAGCAATTCGCCAAAAATGAACAACCCGAAGTTATAATGAAATCAAGATCCACTTTTCATTGGCTCGATTCCAATCGATTTTGACTAGCAATTTGCCAAAAATGAACAAACCTAAAGTTATCGTCAAAATGAAAAACCACTTTTCATTGGCTCGATTCAAATCGAATTAGACTAGCAATTTGTCAAAAACGAACAAACCTGAAGTTATCATGAAATCAAAAACCACATTTCATTAGCTCGATTCTAAATGAATTAGACCAGCAATTCGCGAAAAAACGAACAAGCCCGAAGTTATCGTGAAATCAAAAATCACTTTTCATTGGCTCAATTCCGGTCAAATTAGACTAGCAGTTCGCCAAAAACGAACAACTTCGAAGTTATCATGAAATCAAAAATCACTTTTCATTAGCTCTATTCTAATCGATTTAGACTAGCAATTCGCCAAAAACGAACAAACCCGAAGTTATAATGAAATCAAAATCCACTTTTCATTGGCTCGATTCCAATCGATTTTGACCTGCAATTTGCCAAAAATGAACAAACCTGAAGTTATCGTCAAAATGAAAAACCACTTTTCATTTGCTCGATTCAAATCGAATTAGACTAGCAATTTGTCAAAAATGAACAAACCTGAAGTTATCATGAAATCAAAAACCACTTTTCCTTAGCTCGATTCTAAATGAATTAGACCAGTAATTCGCGAAAAAACGAACAAACCCGAAGTTATCGTGAAATCAAAAATCACTTTTCATTGGCTCAATTCCAGTCAAATTAGACTAGCAGTTCGCCAAAAATGAACAAATTCGAAGTTATCATGAAATCAAAAATCACTTTTCATTAGCTCTATTCTAATCGATTTAGACTCGCAATTCATTAAAAACGAAGAAACCCAAAGTTATCATAAAATGAAAAACCACTTTTCTTTGTCTAGATTCCAATCGATTTTGACCTGCAATTTGCCAAAAATGAACAAACCTGAAGTTATCGTCAAAATGAAAAACCACTTTTCATTGGCTCGATTCAAATCGAATTAGACTAGCAATTTGTCAAAAATGAACAAACCTGAAGTTATCATGAAATCAAAAACCACTTTTCCTTAGCTCGATTCTAAATGAATTAGACCAGTAATTCGCGAAAAAACGAACAAACCCGAAGTTATCGTGAAATCAAAAATCACTTTTCATTGGCTCAATTCCAGTCAAATTAGACTACAGTTCGCCAAAAATGAACAAATTCGAAGTTATCATGAAATCAAAAATCACTTTTCATTAGCTCTATTCTAATCGATTTAGACTCGCAATTCATTAAAAACGAAGAAACCCAAAGTTATCATAAAATGAAAAACCACTTTTCTTTGTCTAGATTCAAATCGAATTAGACATGCAATTCGCGAAAAATGAACAAACTCGAAGTTATC
>NW_019230695.1:0-3076 GCF_002742605.1 Olea europaea var. sylvestris
CCGGGGGCAATTTCGTAATTTTTCTCGACCGTGTCGGAATGGGCTCAAATTTGACAGGTTGATCGGAAACAAAAATCGCGCCGAAGGTAATTTCGTCATTTTTCGCGACGATGTCGGAATGGGTTGAAATTTGACAGGTTGATCGGAAACAAAAATCGCGCAGGCGGTAATTTCGTCATTTTTCGCGACTGTGTCGGAATTTCCTCAAATTTGACAGGTTGATCGGGAACAAAAATCGCGCCGGGTGTAATTTGGTCATTCTTCGCGACTGTGTCGGAATTGGCTAAAATTCGACTGGTTGATCGGATAGAAAAATTGCGCCGGAGGCAATTTCGTCATTTTTCTCGACTGTGTCGGAATTGGCTGAAATTTGGATGTTTGATCGAAAATAAAAATCGCGCCGACGGCAATTTCGTCATTTTTCTCGACTGCGTCGGAATGTGCTCAAATTTGACAGGTTGATCGGAATCAAAAATCGCGTCGGGGGCAATTTCGTCATTTTTCTCAACTGTGTCGGAATTGGCTGAAATCTGGCAGTTTGATCGGAAATAAAAATCGCGCCGGCGGCAATTTCGTCATTTTTCTCGACTGTGTCGGAATGGGCTCAAATTTGACAGGTCTATCGGGAACAAAAACCGCGCAGGGGTAATTTCGTCATTTTTCTCGATTGGGTCTGAATTGGCTGAAATTTGGCAGTTTGATCTGAAATAAAAATCGCGACGGCGGCTATTTCGTCATTTTTCACAACTGTGTCGGAATGGGCTCAAATTTGATAGATTTATCGGGAACAAAAACCTCGCCGGGTGTTATTTCGTTATTTCTCGCGACTGTGTCAGAATTGGCTGAAATTTGACTTGTTGATCGGAAACAAAAATCGCGCCGGGGGCAAATTCGTCATTTTTTCGACTGTGTCGGAATTGGCTGAAATTTGGCAGTTTGATCTGAAATAAAAATCGCGCCAGGTGCAATTTCGTCATTTTTCGCGACTGTGTCGGAATTGGCTAAAATTTGACTTGTTGATCGGAAACAAAAACCGCACCGAGGCCAATTTCGTCATTTTTCTCGACTGTGTCGGAATTGGCTGAAATTTGGCAGTTTGATCGGAAACAAAAATCGCGCCGGGGCAATTTCGTCATTTTTCGCGACTGTGTCAGAATGGGCTCAAATTTGACAGGTTGATCGGAAACAAAAATCGCGCTGGGGGGAATTTCGTCATTTTTCTCGACTGTGTCGGAATTGGCTGAAATTTGGCAGTTTGATCGGAAACAAAAATCGCGCCGGGGCAATTTCGTCATTTTTCGCGACTGTGTCAGAATGGGCTCAAATTTGACAGGTTGATCGGAAACAAAAATCGCGCTGGGGGGAATTTCGTCATTTTTCTCGACTGTGTCGGAATTGGCTGAAATTTGGCAGTTTGATCTGAAATAAAAATCGCGCCAGGTGCAATTTCGTCATTTTTCGCGACTGTGTCGGAATTGGCTAAAATTTGACTGGTTGATCGGAAAGAAAAATCGCGCCGGGGGCAATTTCGTCATTTTTCTCGACTGTGTCGGAATTGGCTGAAATTTGGATGTTTGATTGGAAATAAAAATTGCGCCGGCGGCAATTTCGTCATTTTTCTCGACTGCGTCGGAATGTGCTCAAATTTGACAGGTTGATCGGAAACAAAAATCGCGCTGGGGGCAATTTCGTCATTTTTCTCGACTGTGTCGGAATTGGGTGAAATCTGCCAGTTTGATCGGAAATAAAAATCGCTCCGACGGCAATTTCGTCATTTTTCTCGACTGTGTCGGAATGGGCTCAAATTTGACAGGTCTATCGGGAACAAAAACCGCGCAGGGGGTAATTTCGTCATTTTTCTCGATTGGGTCTGATTTGGCTGAAATTTGGCAGTTTGATCTGAAATAAAAATAGCGCCGGCGACTATTTCGTCATTTTTCACAACTGTGTCGGAATGTGCCCAAATTTGATAGATTTATCGGGAACAAAAACCTCGCCGGGTCTTATTTCGTTATTTCTCGCGACTGTGTCGAAATTGGCTGAAATTTGACTTGTTGATCGGAAACAAAAATCGCGCCGTGGGCAATTTCGTCATTTTTTCGACTGTGTCGGAATTGGCTGAAATTTGGCAGTTTGATCTGAAATAAAAATCACGCTGGGGGTAATTTCGTCATTTTTCTCGACTGTGTCGGAATTGGCTGAAATTTGGCAGTTTGATCGGAAACAAAAATCACGCCGGGGCAATTTCGTCATTTTTTGCAACTGTGTCAGAATGGGCTCAAATTTGACAGGTTGATCGGAAATAAAAATCGCGCCGGGGGCAATTTCGTCATTTTTCTCGACCGTGTCGGAATGGGCTCAAATTTGACAGGTTGATCGGAAACAAAAATCGCGCTGGGGGCAATTTCTTCATTTTTTGCGACGATGTCGGAAAGGTCTGAAATTTGACTGGTTGATTGGAAACAAAAATTGCGCCGTAGGCAATTTCGTCATTTTTCGCGACTGTGTCGGAATGGGCTCAAATTTGACAGGTTTATCGGGAACAAAAATCGCGCCGAGTGTAATTTTGTTATTTTTCGCGACTGTGTCGGAATTGGCTAGAGTTTGACTTGTAGATCGGAAACAAAAATCGCGCCAGGGGCAACTTCGTCATTTTTCTCGACTGTGTCGGAATAGGCTGAAATTTGGCAGTTTGATCGGAAATAAAAATCGCGCCGGCGGCAATTTCGACATTTTTCTCGACTGTGTCGGAATTGGCCGAAATTTGGCAGTTTGATCTGAAATAAAAGTCGCGCTAGGGGCAATTTCGTCATTTTTCTCGACTGTGTCGGAATTGGCCGAAATTCGGCAGTTTGATCTGAAATAAAAATCACGCCAGGGGCAATTTCGTCATTTTTCTCGACAGTGTCGAAATGGGCTCGATTTTGACAGGTTGATCGGAAACAAAAATCGTGCCGGGGGCAATTTCGTAATTTTTCTCGACCGTGTCGGAGTGGGCTCAAATTTGAAAGGTTGATCGGAAACAAAAATCGCGCCGGGGGTAATTTCGTCATTTTTCGCGACGATGTCGGAATGG
>NW_019230696.1:0-3076 GCF_002742605.1 Olea europaea var. sylvestris
GTCAGGTTGAAGAAGTGCTGGACAAAAAATTAACGAGGCAAAATCGCACCAGGGGCAATTTTGTCATTTTTCGGGACGGTGTCGGAATGGGCCGTAATTTGGCAGTTGATTGGAAATGGCCCACGAAATTGGACTCGGGGCACATACCCGGGATCACGGGATTTTAGCCAAATTTCTTCGTTTGGGCCTCTGAATAATTAATTTCCTTATTAATTATGTCAGGTTGAAGAAGTGCTAGACAGAAAATCAACAAAACAAAACTGCACCGTGGGCAATTTTGTCATTTTTCGCGACTGTGTTGGAATGGGCCGAAATTTTGCAGATTGATTGGAAACGGCCCGCGAAATTGGACGCGGGGCATAGACCTGGGATCATTGGATTTTAGCCAAATTCCTTTGTTTGGACCACCGAATAATTAATTTCCCTTTTAATTATGTCAGTTTGAAGAAGTGCTAGACAGAAAATTAACAAAGAAAAAGAGCTCTAGGGGCGATTTTGTCATTTGGCGCGACGGTGTTGAAATGGACCGAAATTTGGCAGGTTGATTGGGAACGGCCCGCGAAATTGGACTCAGGGCACAGACCCGGGTTCACGGGATTTTAGCCAAATTCCTTCGTTTGGGCCTTCGAATAATTAATTTCCTTATTAATTATGTCAGGTTGAAGAAGTGTTGGACAGAAAATTAACAAAGATAAATCGCAATAGGGGCAATTTTGTCATTTGGCGCGACGGTGTCGGAATGGGCCGAAATTTGGCAGGTTGATTGGAAATGGCCCGGGAAATTAGACACGGGGCACGGACCCAGAATCATGGGATTTTAGCCAAATTCCTTCTTTGGGCCTCCGAATAATTAATTTTCCTATTAATTATGTCAGGTTGAAGAAGTGTTGGACCGAAAATTAACAAAGCAAAACCGCACCAGGGGCAATTTTGTCATTTTTCGCGACGGTATCGAAATGGGCCGAAATTTGGTAGGTTGATTGGAAACGGCCCGCGAAATTGGACTCGGGGCACGGACCCGGGATCACGGGATTTTAGCCAAATTCCTTCTTTGGGCCTCCGAATAATTAATTTGCCTATTAATTATGTCTTGTTGAAGAAGTGCTGGACGGATAATTAACGAAGCAAAACCACACCCAGGGCAATTTTGTCATTTTTCGCGACGGTATCGAAATGGGCCGAAATTTGGTAGGTTGATTGGAAACGGCCCGCGAAATTGGACTCGGGGCACGGACCCGGGATCACGGGATTTTAGCCAAATTCCTTCTTTGGGCCTCCGAATAATTAATTTGCCTATTAATTATGTCTTGTTGAAGAAGTGCTGGACGGATAATTAACGAAGCAAAACCACACCCAGGGCAATTTTGTCATTTTTCACGACAGTGTCGGAATGGGCCGAAATTTGGCAGGTTGATTGGAAACGGCCCGGGAAATTAGACATGGGGCACGGACCCGGGATCATGGGATTTTAGCCAAATTCCTTCTTTGGGCCTCCGAATAATTAATTTTCCTATTGATTATGTCAGGTTGAAGAATTGTTGGACAGAAAATTAACAAAGCAAAATCGCACCATGGGCAATTTTATCACTTTTCGCGACGGTGTCGGAATGGGCCGAAATTTGGCAGGTTGATTGGAAGCGGCCCGCGAAATTGGACTCGGGGCACAGACCCATGATAACGGGATTTAGTCAAATTCCTTCGTTTGGGCTTCGGAATAATTAATTTCCTTATTAATTATGTCAGGTTGAAGAAGTGCTGGACAGAAAATTTACAAAGCAAAACAGCTCCAGGGGCAATTTTCTCATTTTTCGCGACGGTGTCGGAATGGGCCCAAATTTAGCAGGCTGATTAGAAACGGCCGACGAAATTGGACTAGGTGCACAGACTCGGGATCACGAGATTTTAGCCAAATTCCAACGTTTGGACCTCCGAATAATTAATTTGCCTATTAATTATGTCTGGTTGAAGAAGTGCTGGACAGATAATTAACGAAGCAAAACCACACCAGGGGCAATTTTGTCATTTTTCGCGACGGTGTCGAAATGGGCCGAAATTGGCAGGTTGATTGGAAACGGCCCGCAAAATTGGACTCGGGGAACGGACCCAGGATCATAGGATTTTAGCCAAATTCCATCGTTGGGCCTACGAATAATAAATTTGCCTATTAATTATGTCAGGCTTAATAACTGCTGGACAGAAAATTAATGAAGCAAAATCGCACCAGGGGCAATTTCGTCATTTTTCGCGACGGTATCGGAATGGGCCAAAATTTGGCAGGTTGATTGGAAACGGCCCGCGAAATTGGACTCGGGGCACAGACCCGGGATCATGGGATTTTAGCCAAATTTCTTCATTGGGCCTACGAATAATTAATTTGCCGATTAATTATGTCAGGTTGAAGAAGTGCTAGACAGAAAATTAACAAAGCAAAACCGCACCGTGGGCAATTTTGTCATTTTTCGCGACGGTGTCGGAATGGGCCGAAATTTGGCAGGTCGATTGGAAATGGCCAGCGAAATTGGACTTGGGGCACATACCCGGGATCACGGGATTTTAGCCAAATTCCTTCATTTGGGCCTCCAAATAATTAATTTTCTTATTAATTATGTCGGGTTGAAGAAGTGCTAGACAGAAAATTAACAAAACAAAACCGCACCAGGGGCAATTTTGTCATTTTCGCGACGGTGTCGGAATGGGCCGAAATTTGGAAGGTTGATTGGAAACAGCCCGCGAAATTTGACTCGGGGCACAGACCCTGGATCATGGGATTTTAGCCAAATTCCATCGTTTGGAACTCCGAATAATTAATTTCCCTATTAATTATGTCAGGTTGAAGAAGTGCTGGACAGAAAATTAAAGAAGTTAAACCGCACGAGGAGCAATTATCTCATTTTTCGCGATGGCGTCGGAATGGGTAGAAATTTGGCAGGTTCATTGGGAACGGCCTGCGAAATTGGACTCGGGGCACAGACCCGAGATCATGGGATTTTAGGCATATTCCTCCATTTTTTGGGCCTTCGAATAATTAACTTCCTTATTAATTATGTCAAGTTGAAGAAGTGTTGGACAAAAAATT
>NW_019230697.1:0-819 GCF_002742605.1 Olea europaea var. sylvestris
GTCGGCGTACGAAGAATTGAGCGTAACTTTTGCACATGGTGTCCGTTTTTAATCCATAAATACTTTTCGGAAATGTAGCGACCATTTTGGATTGAACTCACAACATCATCGCGACGTTCGAGGGATTTCGGCCATTTATCGAAGGAATGAGCACTTTTATATTTGGAACGCTTGGATAGTCTGCGTACGAAGAATTGAGTGTAACTTTTACACACGGTGTCCGTTTTTGGTCCATAAGTACTTTTCGGAAATGTAGCGACCGTTTTGGATTGAACTCACAACTTCGTCGTGACGTTCGAGGGATTTCGGCCATTTTTTGAAAGAGTGAGCACTTTTATATTTGGAACGCTTGGATAATCGGCGTACGAAGAATTTAGCGTAACTTTTGCACACGGTGTCCGTTTTTGGTCCATAAGTACATTTTGGACATGTAGCGACCGTTTTGGATTGAACTCACAACTTCGTCGTGACGTTCGAGGGATTTCGGCCAATTTTCGAAAGAATGAGCACTTTTATATTTGGAACGCTTGGATAATCGGCGCACGAAGAATTGAGCGTAACTTTTGCACACGGTGTCCGTTTTTGGTCCATAAGTACTTTTCGGAAATGTAGCGACCATTTTGGATTGAACTCACAACTTCGTAGTGACGTTCAAGGGATTTCGGCCAATTTTCGAAAGAATGAATACTTTTATATTTGGAACGCTTGGATAATCGGCGTACGAAGAATTGAGCGTAACTTTTGCACACGGTGTCCGTTTTTGGTCTATAAGTACTCTTTGGAAATGTAGCGACCGTTTTGGATTGAACTCACAACTTC
>NW_019230697.1:1360-3076 GCF_002742605.1 Olea europaea var. sylvestris
CATGCAAAGAATTGAGCGTAACTTTTGCACACGACGTCCGTTTTGGGCCCATAAGTACTTTTTGGAAATCTAGCGACCGTTTTGGATTGAACTCACAACTTCTTCGTGACGTTCGAGGGATTTCGACCATTTTTCGAAAGAATGAGCGCTTTTATATTTGGAACACTTGGATAGTCGGCGTACGAAGAATTGAGCGTAACTTTTCCACCCGGTGTCCGTTTTTGGCTCATAAATACTTTTTGGAAATGTAGCGACCGTTTTGGATTGAACTCAAAACTTCGTCGTGACGTTCGAGGGATTTCTGCCATTTATCAAAAGAATGAGCACTTTTATATTTGGAACGCTTGGATAATCGGCGTACGAAGAATTGAGCGTAACTTTTGAACACGGTGTCCGTTTTTGGTCCATAAGTACTTTTTGGAAATGTAGCGACCGTTTTGGGTTGAGCTCAAAACTTCTTCGTGACATTCGAGGGATTTTAACGATTTTTCGAAAGAATGAGGTCTTTTACATTTGGAACGCTTGGATAGTCGGCGTACGAAGAAATGAGCGTACTTTTTGCACACGGTGTCCGTTTTTAATCCATAAGTACTTTTCGGAAATGTAGCGACTGTTTTGGATTGAACTCACAACTTCGTCGTGACGTTCGAGGGATTTCGGCCATTTATCGAAAGAATGAGCACTTTTATTTTTGGAACGCTTGGATAATCGGCGCACGAAGAATTGAGCGTAACTTTTGCACACGGTGTCCATTTTCAATCCATAAGTACTTTTCGGAAATGCAGCGACCGTTTTGGATTGAACTCACAACTTCATCGTGACGTTCGAGGGATTTTGACCATTTTTCGAAGGAATGAGCGCTTTTATATTTGGAACGCATGGATAGTCGACGTACGAAGAATTGAGGGTAACTTTTGCACACGTTGTCCGTTTTTGGTCCATAAGTACTTTTCGGAAATGTAGCGACCGTTTTGGATTGAGCTCACAACTTTGTCGTGACGTTCGAGGGATTTTTGCCATTTTTCGAAAGAATGAGCACTTTTATATTCGGAACGCTTGGATAGTCGGCGTACGAAGAATTGAGCGTAACTTTCGCACGCGGTGTCCGTTTTTGGTCCATAAGTACTTTTCGGAAATGTAGCGACCGTTTTGGAGTGAACTCACAACTTCGTCGTGACGTTCGAGGGATTTCGGCCAATTTTCGAAAGAATGAGCACTTTTATATTCGGAACGCTTCGATAGTCGGCGTACGAAGAATTGAGCGTAACTTTCGCACGCGGTGTCCGTTTTTGGTCCATAAGTACTTTTCGGAAATGTAGCGACCGTTTTGGAGTGAACTCACAACTTCGTCGTGACGTTCGAGGGATTTCGGCCAATTTTCGAAAGAATGAGCACTTTTATATTCGGAACGCTTCGATAGTCGGCGTACGAAGAATTGAGCGTAACTTTCGCACGCGGTGTCCGTTTTTGGTCCATAAGTACTTTTCGGAAATGTAGCGACCGTTTTGGATTGAACTCACAACTTCTTCGTGACGTTCGAGGGATTTCGACCATTTTTCGAAAGAATGAGCACTTTTATATTTGGAACTCTTGGATAATCGGCGTACGAAGAATTGAGCGTAACTTTCGCACGCGGTGTCCGTTTTTGGTCCATAAGTACTTTTTGGAAATGTAGCGACCGTTTTGGATTGAACTCACCACTTCGTCATGACGTTC
>NW_019230698.1:0-3076 GCF_002742605.1 Olea europaea var. sylvestris
TTCGAGTTTGTTCATTTTTGGCGAATTGTAGGTCTAGTACGATTGGAATCGAGCCAGTGAAAAGTGGTTTTTGATTTCATGATAACTTCGGGTTTGATCATTTAGGGCGAATTGCTAGTCTATTGGAATCGACCCAATGAACAGTGGCTTTCGATTTCATGATAACTTCGGGTTTGATCATTTTCGAAAAACTACCATTCTAATTCAATTGGAATCGTGATGATGGAAAGTGATTTTTGATTTCATGACAACTTCGGGTTTGATCGTTTTCGGCTAATTGCTAGTCTAATTCGATTGGAAATTGTGGTTTTTGATTTCATGATAACTTTGGGTTTGTTCATTTTTGGCGAATTTCTAGTCTAATTCGTTTGGAATCGAGCAATTGAAAAGTGGTTTTGATTTCATGATAACTACGGGTTTGATCATTTTCGGCTAATTGCTAGTCTAATTCGATTGGAATCGGACCAATGATAATTTGTTTTTGATTTCGTGATAACATCGGGTTTGATTGTTTTTGGCGAATTGTTAGTCTAATTAAATTGGAATCGTGCCGATGAAAAGTGGTTTTTGTTTTCTTGATAACTTCGGGTTTGTTCGTTTTCAGCCAATTGCTAGTCTAATTCTAATGGAATTGAGCCAATGAAAAGTGTTTTTCAATTTCATGATAACTTCAGGTTTGATCGTTTTCGGCAAATTGCTAATCTAATTCGATTGGAATCGAGCCGATGAAAAGTGGTTTTTGATTTCATGATAACTTCGGGCATTTTCATTTTTGGCGAATTACTAGTCTAATTCGTTTGGAATCGAGCCAATGAAAAGTGGTTTTGATTTCATGATTACTTCGGATTTGTTCGTTTTTGGCTAATTGCTAGTCTAATTCGATTGGAATCGAACCAATGAAAATTGGCTTTCGATTTCATGATTCTTCGGGTTTGTTCATTTTGGACGAAATGCTAGTCTAATTCGATTGGAATGGAGCCAATGAAAAGTGGATTTTGATTTCATGATAACTTCGGGTTTAATCGTTTTCGGCTAATTGCTAGTCTAATTCGATTGGAATTGAGCCAATGAAAAGTAGTTTTTGATTTCATGACAACTTCGGGATTGTTCATTTTTGGCGAATTGCTAGTCTAATTCGACTGGAATGGAGCCAAGGAAAAGTGGTTTTTGATTTCATAATAACTTCCAGTTTGATCGTTTTCGGCTAATTACTCGTCTAATTCGATTGGAATGGAGCCTATGAAAAGTGGTTTTTGATTTCATGACAACTTCGGGTTTGATCATTTTCAGCGAATTGCTAGTCTATTGGAATCGAGCCAATGAAAAGTGGCTTTCGATTTCATGACAACTTCGGGTTTGATCGTTTTCGAAAAACTACCATTCTAATTCGATTGGAATCGAGCCAATGAAAAGTGGTTTTTGATTTCATGGTAACTTTGGGTTTGATCGTTTTCGGCAAATTACTTGTCTAATTCGATTGGAATCGAGCCAATGAAAAGTTATTTTTTGATTTCATGATAACTTCGTGTTGTTCGTTTTTGGCGAAATGCTAGTCTAATTCGATTGGAATCGAGCCAATGGAAAGTAGTTTTTGATTTCATGATAACTTCGGGTATGTTCGTTTTCGCCGAAATGCTAATCTAATTAGATTGGAATCGAGCCATTGGAAAGTAGTTTTGATTTCTTGATAACTTCGGGTTTGTTCACTTTTGGCGGATTGCTAGTCTAATTCGATTGGAATCGTGCCGATGAAAAGTGGTTTTTGATTTCATGACGACTTCGGGTTTGATCGTTTTCGACTAATCGCTAGTCTAATTCGATTGGAATCGAGCCAATGAAATGTGGTTTTTGATTTCATGATAACTTTGGGTTTGTTCATTTTTGGCGAATTCCTAGTCTATATCAATTGGAATCGAGTTATTGAAAAGTGGTTTTTGATTTCATGATAACTTCGGGTTTGTTCGTTTTGTCGAATTGCTAGTCTAATTCTATTGGAATCGAGCCAATGAAAAGTGGCTTTTGATTTCATGATAACTTTGTGCTTGACCATTTTCGGAAATTGTTAGTCTAATCCAATTGGAATCGAGCCAATGAAAAGTGGTTCTTGATTTCATGATAACTTCAGGTTCGATCATTTTCGACGAATTGCTAGTCTAATTCTATTGGAATCGAGCCAATGAAAAGTGGTTTTTGATTTCATGATGACATCGGGTTTGTTCGTTTTGGGCGAATTGGTAGTCTTATTCGATTGGAATCGTGCTAATGAAAAGTGATTTTTGTTTGCATGATAACTTCGGATTTGTTCGTTTTTGGTGAACTACTAGTCTAATTCAATTGGAATCGAGTCACTGAATAGTGGTTTTTGATTTCATGATAACATCGGGTTTGTTTGTTTTTGGCGAATTGCTAGTCTAATTCGCTTGGAATCGAGCTAATGAAAAGTAGTTTTGATTTCATAATAAATTCTGGTTTGTTCGTTTTTTGCGAATTGCTAGTCCAATTCGATTGGAATCAAACCAATGAAAAGTGGCTTTCGATTTCATGATAACTTCGGCTTTGTTCGTTTTTGATGAAATGCTAGTCTTATTCGATTGGAATGGAGCCAATGAAAAGTGGTTTTTCATTTCATGATAACTTCGAGTTTGATCGTTTTCGGCTAATTGCTAGTCTAATTCGATTGGAATCGTGCCAATGAAAAGTGGTTTTCGATTTCATGATAACTTCGGGTTTGTTCATTTTTTGCGAATTGCGAGTCTAATTCGATTGGAATGGAGCCAACAAAAAGTAGTTTTTGATTCCATGATAACTTCGGGTTTGATCGTTTTCGGCTAACTGCTAGTCTAATTCGATTGAAATCGAGCAAATGAAAAGTTGGCTTTGATTTCAGGGTAACATCCGGTCTGATCGTTTTTGGCGAATTACTAGTTTAATTCGATTGGAACCGCGCCAATGAAAAGTGGTTTTTGATTTCATTTTAACTTCAAATTTTTTTGTTTTTGGCGAATTGCCAGTCTAATTTGATTGGAATCGAGCCAATGAAAAGTGGTTTTTGATTTCATGATAACTTCGGGTTTGA
>NW_019230699.1:0-3076 GCF_002742605.1 Olea europaea var. sylvestris
ACCACTTGTCATTGGCTCGATTCCAATCGAGTTGGACATGAAATTTGTCGAAAATGATCTAACCCGAAGTTATCATTAAATCGTAAACCACTTTTCAATGGCTCGATTCCAACCGAATTAGACAAGCAATTTTTCGAAAACGATCAAACCCGAAGTTATCATGAAATCAAATACCGCCTTTCATTGGCTCGAATTCTAATAGAATTAGACAAGCAAGCAGCGAAAAATGAACAAACCCGAAGTTTTCATGAAATCAAAAATCACTTTTCATTGGCTCGATTCCAATCGTGTTAGACTAGCAATATGACAAAAACGATCATACCCGAAGTTATCATTAAATCAAAAACCACTTTTTATTAGCTCGATTCCAATCGAATTAGAATAGCAATTTGCCAAAGACGAACAAACCCGATGTTATCATGAAACAAAAAACCACTTTTCATTGGCTCGATTCCAACCGAATTAGACTAACAATTTCCCAAAGACGAACAAACCCAATGTTCTCATAAAATCGAAACCACATTTCATTCGCTCGTTTCCAATCGAATTAGACTAGCAAGTAGCTTAAAACGATCAAACCCGAAGTTATCATGAAATCAAAAGCCACTTTTCATTGGCTCGACTGTAATCGAATTAGACTAGCAATTTGCTAAAGGTGAACAAACCTGGTGTTATTGTGAAATAAAAAACCAATTTTCATTTGCTCGATTCCAATCCAATTAGACTAGCAATTTACCAAAGATGAACAAACCCGACGTTATCAAGAAATCGAAAGCCACTTTTCATTGGCTCGATTCTAATCGAATTAGACCAGTAATTCGCCAAAAACGAACAAACCCGAAGTTATCATGAAATCAAAACCACTTTTCATTGGCTCGATTCGAATCGAATTAGACTAGCAATTTACCGAAAACGATCAAACGCGAAGTTATCATGAAATCAATAACCGCTTTTCATTGGCTCGATTCCAATCGAATTAGACTAGAAATTTGCCAAAAGCGAACAAAGTCGAAGTTATCATGAAATCAAAAACCACTTTCCATTTGCTCGATTCCAATCAAATTAGACTAACAATTTGCTAAAAACGAACAAGTCCGAAGTTATCATGAATTCAAAAACCACTTTTTATTGTCTCGATTCCAATCGAATTAGACTAGCAATTTGCTAAAGGTGAACAAACCTGGTGTTATTGTGAAATAAAAAACCACTTTTCATTTGCTCGATTCCAATCGAATTAGACTAGCAATTTACCAAAGACGAACAAACCCGACGTTATCATGAAATCGAAAGCCACTTTTCATTGGCTCGATTCTAATCGAATTAGACCAGTAATTCGCCAAAAACGAACAAACCCGAAGTTATCATGAAATCAAAACCACTTTTCTTTGGCTCGATTCGAATCGAATTAGACTAGCAATTTACCGAAAATGATCAAACGCGAAGTTATCATGAAATCAATAACCGCTTTTCATTGGCTTGATTCCAATCGAATTAGACTAGAAATTTGCCAAAAGCGAACAAAGCCGAAGTTATCATGAAATTAAAAACCACTTTCCATTTGCTCGATTCCAATCAAATTAGACTAACAATTTGCTAAAAACGAACAAGTCCGAAGTTATCATGAATTCAAAAAGAACTTTTTATTGGCTCGATTCCAATCGAATTAGACTAGCAATTCGCCAAAAATAAAGAAACCCAAAGTTATGATGAAATCAAAACCCAATTTTCATTGGCTCGATTCCAATCGAATTAGACAAGCATTTCTCCAAAAATGACCAAACCCGAAGTCGTCATGAAATCGAACGCCACTTTTCGTTGGCTCGATTCAAATCGAATTACACTAGCAGTTCGTCAAAATCGAACAAACGCAAAGTTATCATGAAATCAAAAACCACTTTTCATTGCCTCGATTCCAATCGAATTGGACTAGCAATTTGCCGGAAACGATCAAACCCGAAGTTATCATGAAATCGAAAACCATTTTTCATTGGCTCGATTCCAATCGGATTAGACTAGCAATTTGCCGATGAAATCAAAACCCACTTTTCATTGGCTCGATTCAATTCGAATTAGACAAGCATTTCTCCAAAAATGAAAAAACCCGAAGTCGTCACGAAATCGAAAGCCACTTTTCATTGGCTCGATTCCAATCAAATTAGACAAGCAATTCGCCAAAAATGAACAAATCCGAAGTTATCATGAAATCAAAACCAAATTTCATTGGCTCGATTCCGTTGGAATTGGACTAGAATTTTCCCAAAGACGAATAAACCCGATGTTATCATGAAATCAAAAACCACTTTTCAATGGCTCGATTCCAATCGAATTAGATCGGCAATTCGCCAAAGACGAACACACCCGAAGTTATCATGAAATCAAAAACCACTTTCCATTGGCTCGATTAATATTGAATTAGACTAGAAATTCGTAAAAAAGAACAAACGCAAAGTTATCATTAAATCAAAAGCACTTTTCATTGGCTCGATTCCAATCGAATTGGACCAGCAATTTCCCAAAGACGAACAAACCCGATGTTCTCATGAAATCGAAACCACATTTCATTCGCTCGTTTCCAATCGAATTAGACTAGCAATTAGCTGAAAACGATCAAACTCGAAGTTATCATGAAATCAAAAGCCACTTTTCATTGGCTCGACTCCAATCGAATTAGACTAGCAATTTCCCAAAGACTAACAAACCCGATGATCTCATGAAATCGAAACCACATTTCTTTCGCTCGATTCCAATCGAATTAGACTTGCAATAAGCTGAAAAAGATTAAACCCGAAGTTATCATGAAATAAAAAGCCACTTTTCATTGGCTCGATTCCAATCGAATTAGACTAGCAATTTGCCAAAGACGAACAAACCCAATGTTATTGTGAAATAAAAAACCACTTTTCATTTGTTCGATTACAATCGAATTAGACTAGCAATTTACCAAAGACGAACAAACCCGATGTTATCATGAAATCGAAAGCCACTTTTCGTTCGCTCGATTCTAATCGAATTAGACTAGCAGTTCCCCAAAAACGAACAAACCCGAAGTTATCACGAAATCAGAACCACATTTCAT
>NW_019230700.1:0-3075 GCF_002742605.1 Olea europaea var. sylvestris
TTCCTATCGAATTAGACTAGCCATTCGTAAAAAATGAACAAACCCGAAGTTGTCATGAAATCAAAAACCACTTTTCATTGCCTTGATTCTAATGGAATCAGACTAGCATTTCGCAAAAAACAAACAAACCCGAAGTTATCATGAAATCAAAAACTACTTTCCATTTGCTCGATTCCAATCGATTTAGACTGGCAATTTGCCAAAAATGAACAAACCCGAAGTTATCATAAAATCAAAAATCACTTTTCATTTGCTCGATTCCAATTGAATTAGACTAGCAATTTTTCGAAAACGATTAAACCCGAAGTTATCATGAAATCGAAAACCACTTTTCGTTGGCTCGATTCCAATCGAATTAGACTAGTAATTTGCCGAAAATGATCGAACCCGAAGTTATCATGAAGTTACGAACAACTTTTCATTGGCTCAATTCCAATCGAATTAGACTAGCAATTCGCCAAACACTAACAAACCCGTAGTTATCATGAAATCGAAAACCACTTTTCATTGGCTCCATTCCAAATGAATTAGACTAACAACTCGCCAAAAATGAACAAGCCCGAAGTTATCATGAAATCAAAAACCACTTTCCGTTGGTTCTATTAAAATCGAATCAGACTAGCAATTAGCTAAAAACAATCAAACCCGATGTTATCATGAAATCAAAAACGACTTTTCATTGGCACCATTCCAATCGAAATAGACTATCAATTTGCCAAAAATGAACAAACCCGAGGTTATCATGAAATCGAAAACCACATTTCATAGGCTCGATTCCAATCGAATTAGACTTGCAATTTGTCGAAAACGAACAAACCCAAAGTTATCATGAAATCGAAAACCACTTTTCATTGACTCGATTCCGATCGAATTAGACTAGTAATTTGCCGAAAATGATCGAACCTGAATTTATCATGAAATCATAAACAACTTTTCATTGGCTCAATTCCAATCGAATTAGACTAGCAATTCGCCAAACACAAACAATCCCGTAGTTATCGTGAAATCGAAAACAACTTTTCATTGGCTCCATTGCAATGGAATTAGACTAACAACTCGCCAAAAATGAACAAACCCGAAGTTATCATGAAATCAAAAACCATTTTTCATTGGCTCCATTCCAATCGAATTAGACTCACAATTCACCAAAAATGAACAAACTCAAAGTTATCATGAAATCAAAAACCACCCTTCATTGGCTCGATTCCAATCGAATTAGACTAGCAATTCGCAGAAAATGAACAAACCCGAAGTTATCATGAAATCGAAAACCACTTTTCACTGGCTCGATTCCAATCGAATTAGACTTGCAATTCGCCAAACACAAACAAACCCGAAGTTATCATGAAATCAAAAAACACTTTTTATTAGCTCCATTACAATCGAATTAGACTTGCAATTCGCCAAAAATGAACAAACCCAAAGTTATCATGAAATTGTAAACACTTTTCATATGCTCGATTCCGATCAAATTAAACTTGCAATTTGTCGAAAATGAACAAACTCGAAGTTATCATGAAATCAAAAACCACTTTTTCATTGGCTCAATTCTGATCGAATTAGACTAGGAATTCACGAAAAATGAACAAACTCGAAGTTATCATGAAATCAAAAACCACTTTTCATTGCCTCGATTCTAATCGAATTAGACTAGCATTTCACAATAAACAAACAAACCCGAAGTTATCATGAAATCAAAAACTACTTTCCATTGGCTCGATTCCAATCGAATTAGACAGGCATTTCGCCAAAAATGAACAAACCCAAAGTTATCAGGGAATCAAAAACCACTTTTCATTGGCTCGATCCCAATCGAATTAGACTAGCAATTTTTCAAAAACGATTAAACCCGAAGTTATCATGAAATCGAAAACCACTTTTCATTGACTCGATTCCAATCGAATTAGACTAGTAATTCACCGAAATTGATCGAACCCGAAGTTATCATGAAATCATAAACAACTTTTCATTGGCTCGATTCCTATCGAATTAGGCTAGCAATTCGTCGAAATCGAACAAACCCGAAGTTATCATGAAATCGAAAACAACTTTTCATTGGCTCGATTCCAATCGAATTAGACTTGCAATTCGCCAAAGACGAATAAACCCGAAGTTATCATGAAATCAAAAAGTACTTTTCATTGGCTCCATTCCAATTGAATTAGACTTGCAATTTGCTAAAGACGAACAAACCCAAAGTTATCATGAAATTGAAAATCAATTTTAATATGCTTGATTCTAATCGAATTACACTTGAAATTTGCCGAAAACAAACAAACCCGAAGTTATCACGAAATCGAAAACCACTTTTCATTGGCTCAATTCCAATCGAATTAGACAAGGAAATCGCAAAAAGTGAACAAACCCGAAGTTATCATGAAATCAAAAACCTCTTTTCATTGCCTCGATTCTAATCGAATTAGGCTAAAATTTCGGAAATAATGATCAAACCCGAAGTTATCATGAAATCAAAAACTACTTTCCATTGGCTCGATTCCAATCGAATTAGACTGGCATTTCGCGAAAAATGAACAAACTCGAAGTTATCATGAAATCAAAAACCACTTTTCATTGGCTCGATTCCAATCGAATTAGACTACCAATTTTTTTAAAACGATTAAACCTGAAGTTAACATGAAATCGAAAACCACTTTTCATTGGCTTCATTCCAATAGAATTAGACTAGCAATTCGCTGAAAATGATCGAACCCGAAGTTGTCATGAAATCATAAACAACTTTTCGTCGGCTCAATTCCAATCGAATTGGACTAGCAATTCGCCAAAAATAAACAAACCCATAGTTATCATGAAATCAGAAACCACTTTTCATTGGCTCCATTCCAATCGAATTAGACTAACAACTCGCAAAAAATGAACAAACCCGAAGTTATCATGAAATCAAAAACCACTTTTCATTGGCTCGATTCCAATCGAATTAGACTAGCAATTAGTTGAAAACTATCAAACCCAAAGTTATCATGAAATCGAAAATCACTTTTCATTGGCTCCATTCCAATCGAAGTGGACTAGCAATTCGCCAAAAATGAACAAACCTGAAGTTATCATGAAATCGAA
>NW_019230701.1:0-3074 GCF_002742605.1 Olea europaea var. sylvestris
TTTTTTTTTTGAAATGTTTCATTTTTAAATTAAAAATACTTCGAAAGTATTTAAAATACTACATTTTATATACGTTCATGAGTTGTATAGGTCTTGATTAGGTTATGCGGTCCATTGTGACTTATTTCCAATTTATTTGTGCTTGATCAGATTTGGCTGGATCTACACACATTTATAGTATCCTTAGAAGGAATGCTAGAAAATCAAAGGTTATGGAACTTGTTAATTACAAAGTTCCATGCTTATCTCTATAAATAAATAGATTTGGAATGACCTAATGTGAAACACATGAATATTTTGGTACAAAATTTTTTGATAACAAGCAGAATATGAGAATTCTAATATCACTTCCTATTTGTTAGAACTATGTTGGAATAACGATTTAAATGGAATTGAAAATTTGTAAAAAAATAAATAAATAAAAATAAAAATTAAATTATGTTAGTTTAGTTTTTAAATTATAATTGAAGTTATCCTCGGGAAAAATTAATTTGTTATATCATGATACATGCAATGATTGGATAAATGTGCATATTTATGCTTTTATTGCATATTATAAAATTATCTAATTGAATACATGGTATTTGTTAATTCATATTTTGTTATAAATGCTAAGGTTAGTAGAACTTGTGAGATTCTTACTTAGACCTATTGATTGTCAGTTGAGTGATGTTCGGTGATTGAAAGATTTAGAGAAAATCTCACCTAGAATTATTTGATTCATCAACTGAGTGGGAGTTCTCAAGTTGGAAGAATTAATGTAATTATCACTTAGAACCTATTGGAATTTTGCATTATGAAATTAAGTTTATGATAGTGAAATAATAGGATCGCGGACGATGATTGGGAACATGGTGAACTTTCGACTCTATGCCTAACGTTGAACTATCATAGACGTTAATTTACATTAATGCAAAATCAAATATGTGCATAAATGTGCAAGGGTTAAGAATAAATGTCTTGAAAAATCTGATAGATCATGACATCAAAATCTATCATGGTTGACCTTAATAAAGGTGATAAGCGAAATGCAATAACATTTGGCATGATAACATTTTGAGTGTACTAGAATGATATGATGCTTTAGAGAGCATTAACCAAGCAATAGAAGACCTTATGTGATCATACTACTTTAAAGACTAAAGATCATGACTTTGTTAAGTACGAGAAAAGATAGATTCTAGTTCTTGAACATTTGAATTGTTAAGTTCTGTTATAAATGATCTTTTTCTCAAATGTGACTTAGTTGATGGTTAACAAAGTGCTAACATTTTCGTTGGTCACATTATTTTTAGATGAGTAGTAAGTTCAAACTAGTCTCTTTTCAATATATGAGAACTTTGAAGGTCATTGTGACCTACAAATTGAAGTGTGAATTTTCTATATTGACACTACTCGTTGTGTGAGTTAAAAGACGTGCGACTTGATGTTGCTAAGTTTCGAGGACATGCTTGCATAGCAATGTTCTAGCTTGCATACGATTTTGGCATTAAATGAGCTAGAACAAATGCGGGATAGATGACGAGATTGAAAAGGGGGACCTAGAAGAACATATCGGATAGAAAGTGAATGAAAGTGATTTTGGAAGAAGATCAATGTTATAAAGGTTCAAATGCTTCAACTAGACGATTTGAATCTCTTAGCTCGAAAGTGGTTAAGCTAAAGGATCTTGCACTTGAATATATTCCTCTTAGTGTTGTTTACGTGTCAACACTATACATATTGGATCTTATCTTGTGTGGATAGTGTATTCAAGGGTTAGAAACCCACTTTATATGAGATCAAAATGTATATTATTCTATTGTCGAGTCTTTGGCTTGATACAAAGTAGATATATACAAATAATTAAGATGGAGTGGATGTTTATATGAATGATACTGCAACTTAGTGTTGCAAAGTGGAAAAATTGGCATTCCATTTTATATTAAAATAGTATCAAAAACTCCACTAAATTTGATTTCAATTATTGTTCTTTGAAGAATGGTCTCTTACTTGAACTTACACTTAGTAAATCTGTTCGTGCTTACAGTGGTGATGTTTACTATGGTTCTGGATATTTGTTCAACGAATTGAGGTTTTGAGTTGAGAAAACCATTCAAAACTACAAGAGTTTTGGAGGCTATGATTAAGCGAGATAGAGATAAAACTTCACTTTTCATTGCATTTATAAATGGATTCACGCATTTCAAATATGCCTCTAATTTTTTTTAAGTTGAAGATATTGTATTGGTTTAGACTTTTCTGAATTCGAGTTAAAAATCAAATTGTGGAAGTGAAGATTTTGAGAATTATATGATGGTGTGAATCTCTATCACTAGATATCAATAATCTATGTAATGAAAGAGATTTTTATTTGATAGACTATTCCTTACTTATCAATAATTATATGATATATTTGATTGAAAGTATAGAATATTGTTAAATATGATGAGGTTTGAGATATGCAGTCTAACTTACGTATTTGCTTTTAGAAAGAGCGTTAGCTAACTACTACGTATCAATTAATAAAGTTCTCTCAATGTTGGTACCTTCAAAATATATAAGTTTTGGACACGTAGATAACCAAATATGGGTTGTCATAGACTCATAATGAACTATATATGTTCTCGATAATGAGTTTAGTAAAATGAGTCTATTAAGAACGAGATGTGTCATGATGACATATATGCAGTTCAAAAAGATATTTAAGTGAAATTTTTTTATGGATATCAAGTCACAAGATGTGACATTTGATATTTTTCCTAGTAAGGGAGAAAAGATTGGAGAATATCGTTGAAATTGATATTATATGTATTGATGAATCAGTTTTAAATATATAAGAGTTGATTCAATCTTCTGATTCAAGTGGGAGTAATCTGTTTCTGAGTTGGATTTATCTATCCGAATGGGAGCCATTTAAGAACTATCTAATTTCAATGATTTTTGGTTTCGAGTGGGAACTAAGAGTTATTTAATATCAATGATTCTTAGTTCCGAATGGGAGCTAAGAGCTATTTAATGTCAATAATTCTTGGTTCAGAAAATCAGTGGAGAATTTTGAAAAAAGTGATGGAAGTATATATATATATATATAT
>NW_019230702.1:0-3074 GCF_002742605.1 Olea europaea var. sylvestris
AGTTGTCAAGCAATTTTTGTTTAAAAATAAAAAAATAAATAAAATATCATGTCACCGTTGAAACAAACAAAAACCCCCCACTATGATTGACTCCCACTTTCTTACGCTACTTTCCCCAAATAATTCACCCACCGAACTGAAACCATTAATTTCTGTATATGTCGCTGGTGCTTTCTTCTGCGTCTCCGACTGTCGTCAATCCGTTAAAACAACAAATAACCTAACATCTTTACCTAGGTAATATTATCGAGTGCACAAATCGCAATAAACCTGTCGATTTCTTCATTAAACATCATACCAGCCTCCGGCACCTACGTCTTCCATAGAACCTCCTGCCGCAGCACAAAAAATGGCAACGTTCAGCAAAATATTAATGAATTTCAGTCGAATAAGTAATTGAAATTGTGATCTCAGCGCTTTAACATTTTCCACAAGTAATCAAAAACTACGTAAATCCACTCCTTCAGACAAATTACAGAATGCAATTGAAACAACAAAAAAGATTCATTGGGTTTAAATAACATTACCAAGAGAGCAGACCTTGGCAACAACAAATATAACTCTCAAACAAGGCATTCACAACACAATAGAAGCATATCATGAAAAAACAAAACACGATCAGAAACATAAAAAAAGATTGTCGCTCACTTGGGTTTTCCGGAGTTGGTGAAGACTGGTTTTTATCGTCACGGGAGTTGGACATTACCATCTTTGCACTCGACGTGCGAGGATTCCAATATGGGGGAGCGACTGTTGTCGATGTTGTGGGTGAGTGTGTAAAGATGAGCTGGTGTTTCGCCCTAGCTGGCAATCAATCTAACAACTTTAGCTTCGGGGAGAGACGAGAAATATCTTATCTTGGGGGTGGGGGGATCTCAATGGCGGGTGGAGTGGTGTGTTACATCCCCTTTCAATTTTTCTGCTGGACACCCAACACGTCAATACATTTTTTATCAATTTAAATTTCTGTAGCTGTTTTGTGAACCAGCTTCTATACGAGAAGCTTTTCCATGAATCATCTTCTCCACTCACCCTTACACCACCCCAAGTTGTCCTGCAAATATAAGCTAGCCAAGATCAATTCAGCACTATCAAAAAAAGAGCCATACTACATGTACAATTATTTTTTACAATATTGATTAACAATCATACTTGTCATCATCACATTCATCCATTTCAAAAACTGTTTTTAAAATTAATGAACCAAATTTTGATTCATTATTGTCAACAAATTCATCAAACAAATCACTAGGTGAGAGACTATGCCCCTTGGTTGGGAAAGTAGGAACAGATTTTGCCATAGATTAAGTCAAGTGAAACAGACCTTTTTGCCGGAGTGAGAATTTTGGCATGGGCAAAGAATTTAAGGGAGGTGAGCAAAAATAAGCCAGTCCAACCCAACGTTCAGAGAAATGGAAATCATCCTCATAACCCCCCTTTGCCATCGAATTTAATCGTAATTGGGATTGGAATCATACTAATTTTTTTAGTTCTTTTTCAAGCTTTTGCGATCTTCATTAAGAGAAGTTAACGGGATTTTGGGCGAAATCAAAGTAGAAGAATCCCTTTTGGTAGGGGGGTAGTGGTGCAAGAATTTGGTGGGTTTGGAAGTAACCCTGCACTGGATTGGAAAGAATGATAATCGATACCACGAGAATTATCAGTAGGAGGTTGTTAATACAGTCATAGTGGGTGGTGGTGGCAGACAATGATGGTAATGGTGGCAGCCAGTGGTACTTTGGTGGTTTTGGGTGTGGGGGTGAGTGGAGAAGATGTATATATATATATTTTTTTTAATATAAAAAATATAAAGTTATCTTTTTGCCCTTTAAATTTAGTACACTTGGTCATATTTTTTTTTATTTTTGATCAACTAACAAAGAAACTAATTGTTTTTTAGGTTTGGGTATGATTTGGTTTGGGTTGGTTTCGATTCTAACTCGAAACCAAAATCAAATTAGTCGGTTTAGACGAATTTCAATCCAAACCAACTCACTCTAGTTTATAAATAGAACCAAACCAAATCAAATTGGTTCGGTTCGGTTAGTCGATTTGGACTTTTAGTCCAAATTGATTTTTTTTTTTCAAAAAATGGCCAAATTTTGGGTCCACTTAAATTACAATAACTAAATAATTTTATATTACAAGAATAATTAACTAAGAAATAAAATCAAGTTAATAGAGTTGGATCAATATAAAACTTAAAAGTTGTCATTTTTCTAAAAAGTTATGTAGTCTGACTGATTGAGTGAGGAAAAAATGTTAAAGTATAATACAATGAGCTTGCGAAAGGAAATTATCAGTGCTATTACTTACTGATAATACTGATAATTTCATAAATTGGAGGAAATCGAGATATAGTTATGAGATTATGACTTATTTTTTTATTTTTATTTTTCTTAAATTAAAAAAAAATGAACATGTAAGTGGGTTGGGTTGATTCGGTTAACCAACGTTTGAGACTTCAAAGCATGACTATACCGATCCATCATGGTTTTATTAAAAATAAAATCAAACCAAATCAATTACTCGTGTCAAGCTGACCCTAACCAACTCGAGTTGGTTCGGTTTGATTGGTTTGATTGATTTCTCGATTTTTTTGTCCATATCTAATTTTTTAAATTTGAACTCTAAATGCGTGTTTATGAGAGGTTTGGTACCATGAATACCACAAATTAAAGATTTGGATCAAGTCTTTATAAAAGTGAAATATTGGTACTATGACTGCAATTTTCCCTCAAATAAAAAAGACATATTTCAATTTAAAAAGGAAACTAGAGAAGATAAACATAATTCAAACACAAAGATAAACACAATAGAAAAGGTAAATCACGATTCTAATAATAAACTGCATTTTCGTTGGCTAGAAATATTACCTTTAATTTCTGATTGGTCCACGTAACCGGTAATCACGTGGACCGTTAGTATGTAATTGAAGCCACGTGAACCGAACTAAATCATAAATACTCTTTTACTAACTTATAAATCCTTCGTAAACATTACGCGCCTTCCATTGCATTGATTCCCTGATTCTCCATTGTTTACATGCACTTTTTTTTGGACAAGATAAGTAT
>NW_019230703.1:0-3074 GCF_002742605.1 Olea europaea var. sylvestris
ACACATTCGCGTAAAATGACGAAATTTACCCCTGCGCGATTTTTATTTTCGATCAACCAGTCAAATTTTAGCCCATTTTGGCAGAGTCGTGAAAAATGACGAAATTGCCCCCGGCGCGATTTTCATTTCCGATCAACCTACCAAATTTAGGCCCATTCCGACACAGTCGCGTAAAATGAGGGAATTTACCGCTGCGCGATTTTTATTTCCGATCAACCAGTCAAATTTTAGCCCATTTCGACACAGTCGCGAAAAATGACGAAATTGCACCCGGCGCGATTTTTATATCTGATCAACCAGTCAAATTTTAGCCAATTTCGACACAGTCGCGAAAAATGACGAAATTGCCAACGGCGCGATTTTTATTTCTGATCAACCTGCCAAATTTAAGTCCATTCCGACACAGTCGCGTAAAATGACGAAATTGCCCCGGCGCGATTTTTATTTCCGATCAACCTGCCAAATTTAAGCGCATTCCGACACAGTCGCGTAAAATGACGAAATTGCTCCCTGAGCGATTTTTATTTCCGATCAACCGATCAAATTTTAGCCCAATCCGACACAGTCGCGAAAAATGACGAAATTGCCCTCGGCGCGATTTTTATCTCCGATCAACCCGCCAAATTTAGGCCCATTCCGACACAGTAGCGTAAAATGACGAAATTGCCCCCGGCGCGATTTTTATTTCCGAACAACCAGTCAAACTTTAGCCCATTCCGACACAGTCGCGAAAAATGACGAAATTGACCACGACGCGATTTTTATTTCCGATCAACCTGCCAAATTTAAGCCCATTCCGACACAGTCGCGAAAAATGAGGAAATTGCCCCCGGCGCGATTTTTATTTCCGATCAACCTGCCAAATTTAAGACCATTCTGACACAGTAGCGTAAAATGACGAAATTGCCCCCGGCGCGATTTTTATTTGCGAACAACCAGTCAAATTTTAGCCCATTCCGACACAATCGCGAAAAATGACCAAATTGACCACGGCGCGATTTTTATTTCCGAACAACCAGTCAAATTTTAGCCCATTCCGACACAATCGCGAAAAATGACCAAATTGACCACGACGCGATTTTTATTTCCGATCAACCTGCCAAATTTAAGCCCATTCCGACACAGTCGCGAAAAATGACGAAATTGCCCCCTGCGCGATTTTTATTTCCGATCAACCTGCCAAATTTAAGCCCATTTCGACACAGTCGCGTAAAATGACGAAATTGTCCCCGGCGCGATTTTTATTTCCGATCAACCTGCCAAATTTAAGCCCATTCCGACACAGTCGCGTAAAATGACGAAATTTGCCCCTGGGCGATTTTTATTTCCGATCAACCAGTCGAATTTTAGCCCATTCCGACACAGTCGCGAAAAATGATGAAATTGACCCCGGCACGATTTTTTTTTCCGATCTACCTGTCAAATTTTAGACCATTCCGACACAGTCGCGAAAAATGACGAAATTACCCACGGCGCGATTTTCATTTCCGATCAACCTGCCAAATTTTAGCCGATTCCGACACAGTCGCGAAAAATGACGAAATTGCCCCGGCACGATTTTTGTTTCCGATCTACCTGTCAAATTTTTGCCCATTCCGACACAGTCGAGAAAAATGACGAAATTGCCCCCGGCGCAATTTTCATTTCCGATCAACCTACCAAATTTAAGCCCATTCCGACACATTCGCGTAAAATGACGAAATTTACCCCTGCGCGATTTTTATTTTCGATCAACCAGTCAAATTTTAGCCCGTTTTGGCATAGTCGAGAAAAATGACGAAATTGCACCCGGCGCGATTTTCATTTCCGATCAACCTACCAAATTTAGGGCCATTCCGACACAGTCGCGTAAAATGAGGGAATTTACCGCTGCCCGATTTTTATTTCCGATCAACCAGTCAAATTTTAGCCCATTTCGACACAGTCGCGAAAAATGACGAAATTGCCCCCGGCGCGATTTTTATCTCCGATCAACCCGCCAAATTTAGGCCCATTCCGACACAGTCACGAAAAATGACGAAATTGACCCCGGCGCGATTTTTATTTTCGAACAACCAGTCAAATTTTAGCCCATTCCGACACAGTCGCGAAAAATGACGAATTTGACCACGGCGCGATTTTTATTTCCGATCGACCTGCCAAATTTAAGCCCATTCCGACACAGTCGCGAAAAATGACGAAATTGCCCCCGGCGCGATTTTTATTTCCGATCGACCTGCCAAATTTAAGCCCATTCCGACACAGTAGCGTAAAATGACGAAATTGCCCCCGGCGCGATTTTTATTTCCGAACAACTAGTCAAATTTTAGCCCATTCCGACACAGTCGCGAAAAATGACGAAATTGACCTCGGCGCGATTTTTATCTCCGATCAACCTGCCAAATTTAAGCCCATTCCGACACAGTAGCGTAAAATGACGAAATTGCCCCCGGCGCGATTTTTATTTCCGAACAACCAGTCAAATTTTAGCCCATTCCGACACAGTCGCGAAAAATGACGAATTTGACCACGGCGCGATTTTTATTTCCGATCAACCTGCCAAATTTAAGCCCATTCCGACACAGTCGCGAAAAATGACGAAATTGCCCCCCTGCGCGATTGTTATTTCCGATCAACCTGCCAAATTTAAGCCCATTCCGACACAGTCGCGTAAAATGACGAAATTGTCCCCGGCGCGATTTTCATTTCCGATCAACCTGCCAAATTTTAGCCGATTCCGACACAGTCGCGAAAAATGACGAAATTGCCCCGGCACGATTTTTGTTTCCGATCTACCTGTCAAATTTTTGCCCATTCCGACACAGTCGAGAAAAATGACGAAATTGCCCCCGGCGCGATTTTCATTTCAGATTAACCTACCAAATTTAAGCCCATTCCGACACATTCGCGTAAAATGACGAAATTTACCCCTGCGCGATATTTATTTCCGATCAACCAGTCAAATTTTAGCCCATTTTGGCATAGTCGAGAAAAATGACGAAATTGCCCCCAGCGCGATTTTCATTTCCGATCAACCTACCAAATTTAGGCCCATTCCGACACAGTCGCGTAAAATGAGTGAATTTACCGCTGCG
>NW_019230704.1:0-3074 GCF_002742605.1 Olea europaea var. sylvestris
CGGTGTCCGTTTTGGGCCCGTAAGTCCTTTTTGGAAATGTAGCGATCGTTTTGGATTGAACTCACCACTTCATCGTGACGTATTAGGGATTTTGGCCATTTTTTGAAAGAGTGAGCACTTGCATATTTGGAACGCTTGGATTGTCGGCGTACGAAGAATTGACCGTAACTTTTCCACTCGGTATCCGTTTTGGGCCCGTAAGTCCTTTTTGGAAATGTAGCGACCTTTTTGGATTGAACTCACCACTTCGTTGTGACGTATGAGGGATTTCGGCCATTTTTCGAAAGAGTGAGCACTTGCATAGTTGTAACGCTTGGATTGTCGGCGTACGAAGAATTGAGCGTAACTTTTGCACCCGGTGTTCGTTTTGGGCCTGTAAGTACTTTTTGGAAATGTAGCGACTGTTTTGGATTGAACTCACCACTTCGTCGTGACGTATGAGGGATTTCAGCCATTTTTAGAAAGAGTGAGCACTTGCATAGTTGTAACGCTTGGATTGTCGGCGTACGAAGAATTGCGCGTAACTTTTGCACCCGGTGTTCGTTTTGGGCCCGTAAGTCCTTTTTGGAAATGTAGCGACTGTTTTGGATTGAACTCACCACTTCGTCGTGACGTATGAGGGATTTCAGCCATTTTTAGAAAGAGTGAGCACTTGCATAGTTGTAACGCTTGGATTGTCGGCGTACGAAGAATTGCGCGTAACTTTTGCACCCGGTGTTCGTTTTGGGCCCGTAAGTCCTTTTTGGAAATGTAGCGACTGTTTTGGATTGAACTCACCACTTCGTCGTGACGTATGAGGGATTTCGGCCATTTTTCGAAAGAGTGAGCACTTGCATATTTGGAACGCTTGGATTGTCGGCGTACGAAGAATTGACCGTAACTTTTGCACCTGGTGTCCGTTTCTGGGCCCGTAATAACTTTTTGGAAATATAGCGACTGTTTTGGATTGAACTCACCACTTCGTCTTGACGTATGAGGGATTTCGGACATTTTTCGAAAGAGTGAGCACTTTCATATTTGGAACGCTTGGATTGTCGGCGTAAGAAGAATTGAGCGTAACTTTTGCACCCGGTGTCCGTTTAGGGCCCGTAAGTCCTTTTTGGAAATGTAGCGATCGTTTTGGATTGAACTCACCACTTCATCGTGACGTATGAGGTATTTTGGCCATTTTTCGAAAGTGTGAGCACTTGCATATTTGGAATGCTTGGATTGTCGTCGTAAGAAGAATTGAGCGTAACTTTTACACCCGGTGTTCGTTTTGGGCCCGTAAGTACTTTTTGGAAATGTAGCGGCCGTTTGGATTGAACTCACCACTTCATCGTGACGTATGAGGTATTTTGGCCATTTTTCGAAAGTGTGAGCACTTGCATATTTGGAATGCTTGGATTGTCGTCGTAAGAAGAATTGAGCGTAACTTTTGCACCCGGTGTCCGTTTAGGGCCCGTAAGTCCTTTTTGGAAATGTAGCGATCGTTTTGTATTGAACTCACCACTTCGTCGTGACGTATGAGGGATTTTAACCATATTTTGGAAGACTGAGCACTTGCATATTTGGAACGCTTGGATTGTCGGCGTATGAAGAATTGAGCGTAACTTTTGCACCCGGTGTTCGTTTTGGGCCCGTAAGTACTTTTTGGAAATGTAGCGGCCGTTTGGATTGAACTCACCACTTCGTCGTGACGTAAGTGGGATTTCGGCCATTTTTTGAAAGTGTCAGCACTTGCATATTTGGAACGCTTGGATTGTAAGCGTACGAAAAATTGAGCCTAACTTTTGCACGCGGTGTTCGTTTTGGGCCTGTAAGTACTTTTTGGAATTGTAGCGACCGTTTTGGATTGAACTCACCACTTCGTCGCGACGTATGATGGATTTCAGCCATTTTTTGAAAGAGTGAGCACTTGCATATTTGGAACGCTTGGATTGTCGGCGTACGAAGAATTGAGCGTAACTTTTGCACCCGGTGTTCGTTTTGGGCCCGTAAGTACTTTTTGGAAATGTAGCGATCGTTTTGGATTGAACTCACCACTTCTTCGTGACGTATGAGGGATTTCGGACAATTTTTGAAAGAGTGAGCACTTTCATATTTGGAACGCTTGGATTGTCGGCGTACGAAGAATTGAGCGTAACTTTTGCACACAGTGTCCGTTTTGGGCCCATAAGTACTTTTTGAAAATGTAGCGACCATTTTGGATTGAACTCACGATTTTGTCGTGACGTATGAGGGATTTCAGCCATTTTTCGAAAGAGTGAGCACTTGCATATTTGAAACGCTTGGATTGTCGGCGTAAGAAGAATTGAGCGTAACTTTTGCACCCGGTGTTCGTTTTGGGCCCATAAGTCCTTTTTGGAAATGTAGCGACCGTTTTAGATTGAACTCACCACTTCGTCGTGACGTATGAGGGATTTCGGCCATTTTTTGAAAGAGTGAGCACTTGCATACTTGGAAAGCTTGGATTGTCGGCGTACGAAGAATTGAGCGTAACTTTTGCACACGGTGTCCATTTTGGGACCATAAGTACTTTTTGAAAATGTAGCGACCATTTTGGATTGAACTCACGATTTTGTCGTGACGTATGAGGGATTTCAGCCATTTTTCGAAAGAGTGAGCTCTTGCATATTTGAAACGCTTGGATTGTCGGCGTAAGAAGAATTGAGCGTAACTTTTGCACCCGGTGTTCGTTTTGGGCCCATAAGTCCTTTTTGGAAATGTAGCGACCGTTTTAGATTGAACTCACCACTTCGTCGTGACGTATGAGGGATTTTAGCCATTTTTCGAAAGAGTGAGCACTTGCATATTTGGAACGCTTGGATTGTCGGCGTACGAAGAATTGAGCGTAACTTTTTCACCCGGTGTCCGTTTTGGGCCCATAAGTACTTTTTGAAAATGTAGCGACCATTTTGGATTGAATTCACGACTTCATCGTGACAAATGAGGGATTTCGGCCTTTTTTCGAAAGAATGAGCACTTACATATTTGGAACGCTTGGATTGTCGCCGTACGAAGAATTGAGCGTAACTTTTGCACACGGTGTCCATTTTGGGACCATAAGTACTTTTTGGAAATGTAGCGACCGT
>NW_019230705.1:0-1185 GCF_002742605.1 Olea europaea var. sylvestris
TCCAAATATGCAAGTGCTCATTCTTTCGAAAAATGGCCGAAATCCCTCATACGTCACGACGAAGTTGTGAGTTCAATCCAAATTGGTCGGTACATTTCCAAAAAGCACTTATAGTCCCAAAACAGACACCGTGTGCAAAAGTTACGCTCAATTCTTCGTACGCCGGCAGTCCAAGCGTTCCAAATATGTAAGTGTTCACTCTTTCGAAAAATGGCCAAAAACCCTCATACGTCACGATGAAGTTGTGAGTTCAATCCAAAATGGTCGCTACATTTCAAAAAGGTACTTATGGTCCCAAAAAGGATACCGGGTGCAAAAGTTGCGCTCAATTCTTCGTACGTCGACAATCCGAGCGTTCCAAATATGCAACTGCTCATTCTTTCGAAAAATGGCTGAAATCCCTCGTATGTCACGACGTAGTTGTGAGTTCAATCCAAATCGATCGCTACATTTCCAAAAAGTACTTATGGTCCCAAAACGGACACCGTGTACAAAAGTTACGCTCAACTCTTTGTACGCTGGCAATTTAAGCGTTCCAAATATGCAAGTGGTCGCTCTTTCAAAAAACGGCCGAAATCCCTCGTACATCACGACGAAGTTGTGAGTTCAATCCAAATTGGTCGCTACATTTCCAAAGAGTACTTATGGTCCCAAAACGGACACCGTGTGCAAAAGTTATGCTCAATTCTTCGTACGCCGGCAATCCAAGCGTTCCAAATATGCAAGTGGTCACTCTTTCGAAAAATGGCCGAAATCCCTCGTATGTCGCGACGAAGTTGTGAGTTCAATCCAAAACGGTCGCTACATTTCAAAAAGGTACTTATGGTCCCAAAACAGACACCGTGTGCAAAAGTTACGCTCAATTCTTCGTACGCCGGCAGTCCAAGCGTTCCAAATATGCAAGTGCTCACTCTTTCGAAAAATGGCCGAAAACCCTCATACGTCACGACGAAGTTGTGAGTTCAATCCAAAACGGTCGCTACATTTCAAAAAGGTACTTATGGTCCCAAAAAGGATACCGGGTGCAAAAGTTGCGCTCAATACTTCGTACGTCGACAATCCGAGCGTTCCAAATATGCAACTGCTCATTCTTTCGAAAAATGGCCGAAATCCCTCGTATGTCACGACGTAGTTGTGAGTTCAATCCAAATCGGTCGCTACATTTCCAAAAAGTACTTATGGTCC
>NW_019230705.1:1351-3074 GCF_002742605.1 Olea europaea var. sylvestris
GGTCGCTACATTTCAAAAAGGTACTTATGGTCCCAAAACAGACACCGTGTGCAAAAGTTACGCTCAATTCTTCGTACGCCGGCAGTCCAAGCGTTCCAAATATGCAAGTGCTCACTCTTTCGAAAAATGGCCGAAACCCTCTTACATCACGACGAAGTTGTGAGTTCAATCCAAATTGGTCGCTACATTTCCAAAAAGGACTTACGGGCCCAAAACGGACACTGGGTGCAAAGGTTTCGCTCAATTCTTCGTGCGTCGATAATCCAAGCGTTCCAAATATGCAAGAGCTCATTCTTTCGAAAAATGGACGAAATCCCTCGTACGTCACGACGAAGTTGTGAGTTCAATCCAAATTGGTCGCTACATTTCCAAAAAGGACTTACGGGCCCAAAATGGACACTGGGTGCAAAGGTTTCGCTCAATTCTTCGTGCGCCGATAATCCAAGCGTTCCAAATATGCAAGTGCTCATTCTTTCGAAAAATGGATGAAATCCCTCGTACGTCACGACGAAGTTGTGAGTTCAATCCAAATTGGTCGGTACATTTCCAAAAAGCACTTATGGTCCCAAAACAGACACCGTGTGCAAAAGTTACGCTCAATTCTTCGTACGCCGGCAGTCCAAGCGTTCCAAATATGCAAGTGCTCACTCTTTCGAAAAATGGCCGAAAACCCTCATACGTCACGACGAAGTTGTGAGTTCAATCCAAAACGGTCGCTACATTTCAAAAAGGTACTTATGGTCCCAAAAAGGATACCGGGTGCAAAAGTTGCGCTCAATTCTTCGTACGTCGACAATCCGAACGTTCCAAATATGCAACTGCTCATTCTTTCGAAAAATGGCCGAAATCCCTCGTATGTCAAGACGTAGTTGTGAGTTCAATCCAAATCGGTCGCTACATTTCCAAGAAGTACTTATGGTCCCAAAACGGACACCGTGTACAAAAGTTACGCTCAACTCTTTGTACGCTGGCAATCCAAGAGTTCCAAATATGCAAGTGGTCGCACTTTCAAAAAACGGCCGAAATCCCTCGTACGTCACGACGAAGTGGTGAGTTCAATCCAAATTGGTCGCTACATTTCCAAAAAGCACTTATGGTCCAAAAACGGACACCGTGTGCAAAAGTAATGCTCAATTCTTCGTACGTCGGCAATCCAAGCGTTCCAAATATGCAAGTGCTCATTCTTTCGAAAAATGGCCGAAATCCCTCGTATGTCACGACGTAGTTGTGAGTTCAATCCAAAACGGTCGCTACATTTCCAAAGAGCACTTATGGTCCCAAAACGGACACCGTGTACAAAAGTTACGCTCAACTCTTTGTACGCTGGCAATCCAAGAGTTCCAAATATGCAAGTGGTCGCTCTTTCAAAAAACGGCCGAAATCCCTCGTACGTCATGACGTAGTTGTGAGTTCAATCCAAAACGGTCGCTACATTTCCAAAGAGCACTTATGGTCCCAAAACGGACACCGTGTGCAAAAGTAATGCTCAATTCTTCGTACGTCGACAATCCGAGCGTTCCAAATATGCAACTGCTCATTCTTTCGAAAAATGGCCGAAATCCCTCGTACGTCATGACGTAGTTGTGAGTTCAATCCAAATCGGTCGCTACATTTCCAAAAAGTACTTATGGTCCAAAAACGGACACCGTGTGCAAAAGTTACGCTCAACTCTTTGTAAGCTGGCAATCCAAGCGTTCCAAATATGCAAGTGGTCGCTCTTTCA
>NW_019230706.1:0-3073 GCF_002742605.1 Olea europaea var. sylvestris
TGCTAAATTTCAGCCCATTCTGACACTTTCGCGAAAAATAACGAAATTGCCCCTGGCTCAATTTTTGTTTTCGATCAACCTGTTAAATTTTAGCCCATTCCAATACCGTCGCGACTAATGACAAAATTGCCCCCGACGCAATTTTTGTTTCCAATAGATTTGTCAAATTTTCGCCCATTCCGACACCGTCGCGAAAAATGACGAGATTGCCCCAGGCGCGATTTTTGTTTCCGATTAACCTGTCAAATTTTAACCCATTCCGACACTGTCGCGACAAATTACAAAATTGCAACTGGCGCGATTATTTTTTTCAATCAACCTGCCAAATTTTAGCCCATTGGGACACCGTCGCGACAAATGACGAAATTACCCCTGGGGCGATTTTTGTTTCCGATCAACCTGTCAAACATCAACCAATTCTGACATCGCTGCGACAAATGATGAAATTGCCCCTGGCACGATTTTTGTTTTCGATTAACCTGTCAAATTTTAGCCCAATCCGTCACCGTCGCGACAAATGACAAAATTGCCCCTGGCGCGATCTTTGTTTCCAATCAACATGCTAAATTTCAGGCCATTCTGATATCGTCACGAAAAATGACGAAATTGCCCCTGGCGCGGTTTTTCTTTCCAATCAACCTGCCAAATTTTACCCCATTCCGACACCGTCATGACAAATGACAAAATAGCCCCTAGCGCGATTTTTGTTTCCGATCAACCTGCCAAATTTTACCCCATTCCGACACCGTCATGACAAATGACAAAATAGCCCCTAGCGCGATTTTTGTTTCCGATCAACATGTCAAATGTCAGCGCATTCCGACATGATCACGACAAATGACAAAATTGCCACTGGCGCGATTTTTGTTTCCGATCAACCTGCCAAATTTTAGCCCATTCCGACACCGTTGTGAAAAATTACGAATTTGCCACAGGCGTGGTTTTCGTTTCCGATCAACCTGTCAAATTTTAACCTATTCCGACATCGTCGCGACAAATGAAAAAATTGCCCCCGGCACGATTTTCTCCATAATCAAACTGCCAAATTTTAGCCCATTGGGACACCGTCACGACAAATGACAAAATTGCCCCAGGCGCATTTTTTTTCGAATCAACCTGTCGAATTTCAGCCAACACAGACACCATCGCGACAAATGACTAAATTGCCCCTGGCGCGATTTTTGTTTCCAATCAACCTGCCAAACTTCAACCAATTTCGACACCGTCACGACAAATGAAAAAATTGCCCCTGACGCGATGTTGGTTTCCAATCAACTTGTCAAATTTTAGCCCATTCCAACACCGTCGCGACAAATGACAAAATTGTCCCTGGCGTGATTTTTGTTTCCAATCAACCTGCTAAACTTCAGACCATTCCAACACCATCGCGACAAATGAAGAAATTGACCCGGGCGCAATTTTCGTTTCCAATCAATCTGAAAAAATTTCAGTCCATTCCGACACCGTCGTGACAAAAGATTAAATTGCCCCTGGCTAAATTTTTGTTTCCAATCAATCTGCCAAATTTCAGCCCATTCCGAGATCGTCGCGACAAATGACAAAATTGCCCTCGGTGCGATTTTTTTCCAATCAACCTGCTAAATTTCAACCCATTCCGAGAACGGCGAGAAAAATGACGAAATTGCCTCTGGCGTGATTTTTGTTTCTAATCAACCTGCTAAATTTCAGCCCATTCTGACACTTTCGCGAAAAATAACGAAATTGCCCCTAGCTCGATTTTTGTTTTCGATCAACCTATCAGATTTTAGCCGATTCTGATACCGTCGCGACTAATGACAAAATTGCCCCCGACGCAATTTTTGTTTCCAATAGATTTGTCAAATTTTCGCCCATCTCGAGATCGTCGTGACAAATGACAAAATTGCCCCTGCGCGACTTTAGTTTCCAATCAACCTGCCAAATTTTGGCCAATTCCGACACCGTCACGACAAATGACGAAATTGCCCCTAGCGCAATTTTTGTTTACAATCAACCTGCCAAATTTTAGCCCATTCCGACACCGTCCCGATAAATGACGAATTGCCTCTGGCGGATTTTTGTTTCCAATCAACCTGCCAAATTTCATCCCATTCCGACATCGTCGCGAGAAATGACGAGATTGCCCCAGGCGCGGTTTTTGTTTCCGATCAACCTGTCAAATTTTAACCCATTCCGACACTGTCGCGACAAATTACAAAATTGCAACTGGCGAGATTATTTTTTCCAATCAACCTGCCAAATTTTAGCCCATTGGGACACCGTCGCGACAAATGACGAAATTACCCCTGGGGCAATTTTTGTTTCCGATCAACCTGCCAAACATCAACCAATTCTGAAACAGCTGCAACAAATGTCGAAATTGCCCCCGGCACAATTTTTGTTTCCGATTAACCTGTCAAATTTTAGCCCAATCCGTCACCGTCGCGACAAAGGACAAAATTGCCCCTGGCGCGATCTCTGTTTCCAATCAACATGCCAAATTTCGGGCCATTCTGACAATGTCACGAAAAATGACGAAATTTCCCCTGGCGCGGTTTTGCTTTCCAATCAACCTGTCAAATTTTACCCCATTTCGACACCGTCATGACAAATGACAAAATAGCACCTAGCGCGATTTTTGTTTCTGATCAACATGTCAAATTTCAGCCCATTCCGACATGATCACGACAAATGACAAAATTGCCACTGGCGCGATTTTTGTTTCCAATCAACATGCCAAATTTCTGGCCATTCCGACACCGTCGTGAAAAATTACGAAATAGCCACTGGCGTGGTTTTCGTTTCCAATCAACCTGTCTAATTTTAACCCATTCCGACACCGTCGCGATAATTGAAAAATTGCCCCTGGCACGATTTTCTCCGTAATCAACCTGCCAAATTTTGGCCCATTGGGACACCGTCACGACAAATGACAAAATTGCCCCTGGCGCATTTTTTTTCGAATCAAACGCCAAATTTCAGCCAACACCGACACCATCGCGACAAATGACTAAATTGCCCCTGGCGCGATTTTTGTTTCCAATCAACCTGCCAAACTTCAACCAATTTCGACACCGTCAAGACAAATGAAAAA
>NW_019230707.1:0-3073 GCF_002742605.1 Olea europaea var. sylvestris
TTCGCCAAAAATGAACAAAACCCGAAGTTATCATGAAATGAAAAACCATTGTTCTTTGGCTCGATTCCAATTGAATTAGACCAGCAATTCGCCAAAAATGAAAAAACCCAAGGTTATTATGAAATGAAAAGCTACTTTTCATTGGCTCAATTCCAATCGAATTGGACAAGTAATTTGCCAAAAAACGAACAAACCCGAAGTAATCATGAATTCAAAATCATCTTTTCATTAACTCAATTCCAATCGATTTAGACTAGCAATTTGCCAAAAACGATCAAACCCGAAGTTATCATGAAATGAAAAACCACTTTTCTTTAGGTCGATTCCAATCGAATTAGACTAGCAATTCGTTAAAAACGAACAATCCCGAAGTTATCATGAAATGAAAAACCACTTTTCTTTAGCCCCATTCCAATCAAATTAGACTAGCAATTCGCCAAAAATGAACAAACCCGAAGTTATCATGAAATCAAAATCTACTTTTCACTAGCTCCATTCCAATCGATTTAGACTAGCAATTCGTCAAAAACGAACGATCCCGAAGTTATCATGAAATGAAAAACCACTTTTCTTTGGCTCGATTCCAATCGAATTAGACTAGCAATTCGCCAAAAACGAACACACCCGAAGTTATCGTCAAATCAAAAGCCACTTTTCATTGGCTCGATTCCAATCGAATTGGACTAGCAATTTGCTAAAAATGAACAAACCTGAAGTTATCACGAAATGAAAAAACTTTTTTCACTGGCTCGATTCCAATCGAATCAGACTAGCAGTTTGCTAAAAATGAACAAACCTGAAGTCATCATGAAATCAAAATCCACATTTCATTTTCTCGATTCCAATCGATTTAGACTAGCAATTCGCCAAAACCGAACAAACCTAAAGTTATCATTAAAATGAAAAACCACTTTTCATTGGGTTGATTCCATTCGAACTAGACTAGCAATTCGCTAAAAACGAACAAACCCGAAGTTATCATGAAAAACCACTTTTCTTTGGCTCGATTCCAATCGAATTAGACTAGCAATTCGCCTACGATGAACAAATCCGAAGTTATCATGAAATGAAAAACCACATTTCATTCGTTCGATTCCAATTGAATTAGACGGGCAATTCGCCAAAAATGAAAAAACCTGAAGTTATCGTGAAATCAAAAGCCACTTTTTATTGAATTCACCAAAAGGAACAAACCCGAAGTTATCATGAATTCAAAATCATCTTTTCATTAGCTCGATTCCAATCGATTTAGACTAGCAATTCGCCAAAAACGAACAAACCCGAAGTTATCATGAATTAAAAATCATCTTTTCATTAGCTCGATTACAATCAAATTAGACTAGCAATTCACCAAAAATTAACAAACCCGAAGTTATCATGTAATGAAAAATCACTTTTCTTTGTCTCGATTCCAATCGAATTAGACTAGCAATTTGCCAAAAATGATCAAACCCGAAGTTATCAGGAAATCAAAAGCCACTTTTCATTGGCTCGATTCCAATCGAATTGGACTTGCAATTCGCCAAAAACGAACAAACCCGAAGTTATCACGAAATGAAAAACCCCTTTTCATTGGCTCGATTCCAATCGAATTAGACTGGCAATTTGCCAAAACCGAACAAACCCGAAGTTGTCGTGAAATGAAAAACCACTTTTTCTTAGCTCTATTCCAATTGAATTAGACTAGCAATTTGCCAAAAATGAACAAACCCGAAGTCATAATGAAATCAAAATCCAGTTTTCATTGGCTCAATTCCAATCGATTTAGATTAGCAATTTGCCAAAAACAAACAAAACCCGAAGTTATCATCAAAATGAAAAACCACTTTTCGTTGGCTCGATTCCAATCGAATTAGACTAGCAATTCGCTAAAAACGAACAAAGCCAAAGTTATCATGAAATGAAAAACCACTTTTCATTCGCTCGATTCCAATCGAATTAGACTAGCAATTCGCTAAAAACAAACAAATCCGAAGTTATCATGGAATCAAAAACCACTTTTCATTCGCTCGTTTCCAATCAAATTAGACTAACAATTCGCCAAAACGAACAAACCCGAAGTTATCATGGAATGAAAAACCACTTTTCATTGGCTCGATTCCAATCGAATTAGACTACCAATTCACGAAAACAAACGAACCCGAAGATATCATGAAATCAAAAGCCACTTTTCATTGGCTCAATGCCAATCGATTTGGACTTGCAATTCGCCAAAAACGAACAAACCCGAAGTTATCTCGAAATGAAAAACCCCGCTTCATTGGCTCGATTCCAATCGAACTAGACTAGCAGTTCGGTAAAAACGAACAAAGCCAAGGTTACCATGAAATGAAAAACCACTTTTCTTTGGCTCGATTCCAATCGAATTAGACTAGCAATTCGCCTAAAACGAATAAACCCGAAGTTATCATGAAATGAAATATCACTTTTCATTTGCTCAATTCCAATCGAATTAGACTAGCAATTCGCCAAAACGAACAAACCCGAAGTTATCATGGAATGAAAAATCACTTTTCATTGGCTCGATTCCAATCAAATTAGACTACCAATTCGCCAAAATGAACGAACCCGAAGATATCATGAAATCAAAAGCCACCTTTCATTGGCTCAATTCCAATCGATTTGCACTAGCAATTCGGCAAAAACGAACAAACCCGAAGTTATCATGAAATGAAAAACCACTTTTCTTTGTATCAATTCCAATCGAATTAGACTAGCAATTTGCCAAAAATGATCAAACCCGAAGTTATCAAGAAATCAAAAGCCACTTTTCATTGGCTCGATTCCAATCGAATTGGACTTGCAATTCGTCAAAAACGAACAAACCCGAAGTTATCACGAAATGAAAAACCCCTTTTCAGTGGCTCGATTCCAATCGAACTAGACTAGCAGTTCGGTAAAAACGAACAAAGCCAAAGTTATCATGAAATGAAAAACCACTTTTCTTTGGCTCGATTCCAATTGAATTAGACTAGCAATTCACCTAAAATGAACAAACCCGAAGTTATCATGAAATGAAATACCACTATTCATTCGCTCGATTCCAATCGAATTAGACTAGCAATTCGCTAAA
>NW_019230708.1:0-3073 GCF_002742605.1 Olea europaea var. sylvestris
GAAAACTATTTGAAATTTAAACTGTCCAACAGGATAATGTCACGTGGTAAAGTATAAAGTAAAGTGTACACCATAGTGTACATATAGCAAGGTCCTTACCGATTGAACTTTGCTATTTGTTAACTGATTTTTGACACGATGTTTGACACTTGTATTGTTGTCAAGTGTTAATTGGATGGAAAATTGTCTGAAATTTAAACTGTCCAATGGGGTAAAGTCACATGGCAAAGTGGAAACTAAAATGGACACTATAGTGTACATGTAGCAAGGTTCTTACCGATTGAATTTTGCTATTTGTACCCTAATTTTTGACACTTTGTTTGACACTTACATTATTGTCAAGTGTTAATTAGATGGGAAAACTATTTTAAATTTAAACTGTCTAACAGGATAATGTCACATGGTAAAGTGTAAACGAAAGTGTACACCACAGTGTATATGCAACAAGGTTCTTACCGATTGAACTTTGTTATTCGTACACTGATTTTTGACACGTTGTTTGACACTTGCACCGTTGTGAAGTGTCAATTGGATAGGAAAACTATTTGAAATTTAAACTGTCCAACAGGGTAATGTCACATGGCAAAGTGTAAACTAAAGTGTACACCATAGTGTACATGAAGCAAGGTTCTTATCGATTGAACTGTGCTATTTGTACACTAATTCTTGACATGTTGTTTGACCCTTGCATTATTGTCAAGTGTCAATTGGATGGTAAAACTCTTTGAAATTTAAACTGTCCAATAGGGTAATGTCACGCGGCAAAGTGTTAACTAAATTGTACACCAAAGTGTGCATGTCGCAAGGTTATCACCGATTGAACTTTCCATTTGTACACTGATTTTTGACACATTATTTATCACTTGCATTGTTGTCCAGTGTCAATTGGATGGGAAATCTATATGAAATTTATACTGTCCAACAGGGTAATGTCACGTAGCAAAGTATAAACTAAAATGTACACCATAGTGTACACGTCGCAAGGTTCTTACCGATTGAACTTTCCTCTTTGTACACTGATTTTTGACACGTTGTTTGACACTTGCATTGTTCTCAAGTGTCAGTTGGTTGGGAAAACTGTTTGAAATTTAAACAGTCCAACAGGGTAATGTCACGTGACAAAGAGTAAACTAAAGTGTACACTGTAGTGTACATGTCGCAAGGTTCTTACCGATTGAAATTTGCTATTTGTACAGTGATTTTGGACACGTTGTTTGACACTTGCATTGTTGTCAAGTATCAATTGGATGAGAAAATTGTTTGAAATTTATACTGTTCAACAGGGTAATGTCACGTGGTAAAGTGTAAACTAAAGTGTACACCATAGTGTACTTGTAGCAAGGTTCATACCGATTCAACTTTGCAATTTGTACACTGATTTTTGGCACATTGTTTGACAGTTGCATTGTTGTCAAGTGTTAATTGGATAAGAAAACTGTTTGAAATTTAAATTATCCAGCAGGATAATGTCACGTGGAAAAGTGTAAACTAAAGTGTGTACACCATAATGTACATGTAGCAAGGTTCTCACCGATTGAACTTTGCTATTTGTACACTCATTTTGATACATTGTTGGACACATGTATTGTTGTGAAGTTTCAATTGGATGGGAAAATAGTTTGAAATTTAAACTGTCCAACAAGGTAATGTCACGTGGAAAAGTGTAAACTAAAGTGTACATCATAGTGTACATGTCACAAGGTTCTTACCGATTGAACTTTGCTTTTTGTACACTGATTTTTGACACGTTGTTTAACTCTTGCATTCGTGTCAAGTGACAACTGGACGGGAAAACTATTTGATACATGTAACAAGATTCTCACCTATTGAATTTTGTTATTCGTACACTGATTTTTGACAAATTGTTTAACACTTGCATTGTTGTCAAGTGTCAACTGGATGAGAAGACTATTGGAAATTTAAAATGTCGAACAGGGTAATGTCACATGGTAAAGTGTAAACTAAAGTGTACATGGGGCAAGGTTTACACCGATTGAACTATGCTATTAGTACACTGATATGTGACACGTTTTTGACAATTGCATTTTTGTCAAGTGTCAATTGGATGGAAAACTGTTGGAAATTTAAAATATCCAGCAGCGTAATATTACGTGATAATATGTAAACTAAAGTGTGTACCCATACTGTACATGCAAAAAGGTTATTATCGATTGAACTTTTTTGTTTGTACACTTATTTTTGATACGTTGTTTGACACTTGCATTGTTGTCAAGTGTCAATTGAATGGAAAAATTGTTTGAAATTTAAAATGTCTAGTAGGGTAATGTCACTTGGCAAAGTGTAAACTAAAGTGTACACCATAGTGTACTTGTCGCAAGGTTGTTACCGATTGAACTTTGTTATTTGTACACTGATTTTTGACACGTGGTTCAACACTTGCATTGTTGTCAAGTGTTAATTGGATGGAAAAATTGTTTGAAATTTAAACTGTCCAACAGGGAAATGTCATATGGCAAAGTGTAAACTGAAGTGTACACCATAGTGTACATATTGCAATGTTCTTACCGATTGAACTTTGCTCTTTGTACACTGATTTTTGACATGCTATTTGACACTTACATTATTTTGAAGTTTCAATTGGATGGGGAAACTGTTTGAAATTTAAATTGTTCAACAGGGTAACTAAAGTGTTAACTAAAGCGTACACCATAGTGTGCATGTAGCAAGGTTCTTATTCCGTGAACTTTACCATTTGTACTCTGATTTTTAACATGTTGTTTGACACTTGCATTGTTGTCAAGTGTCAATTGGATTGGAAAAATATTTGAAATTTAAACTATCCAACAATGTAATGTGACGTGGCAAAGTGTAAACTAAAGTTTATACCATAGTGTACATGTAGCAAGCTCCTTACCAGTTGAACTTTTACTATTTGTACACAGATTTTTGACACGTTGTTTGACACTTTTATTGTTGTCAAGTGTCAATTGGATGGGTAAACAATTAGAAATTTCAAATGTTCGACATGTTAATGTCATGTGGCAAAGTGTAAACTAAAGTGTACACCATAGTGTACATGTCGTAAGGTTCTTACCGATTGAACTTTGCTATT
>NW_019230709.1:0-3073 GCF_002742605.1 Olea europaea var. sylvestris
AAAAAAAAAAGAAAAGGAATAGCTTAAGTATGTTACTTTGTCATTAATTTTCGACAAGTAGCTCAAGCTTTATGAGAACTGAACTCTTTAAGAAATAGCTTGAACATGTTGCTCAGTCATTACTTTTGACAAGTAGCTCAAACTTTGTAAAAACTGAAATTTTGAAGGAATACTTTTTAAGGAATGGCTCGAGCTCAAACTTGAAATACCTCCATATTGGGAGAGATTAAGGTTGAGCCATAAGGTTGAGAATTGCTGCATACTTGAGCTTGACTTTATGCTAAGTAGATGTTTTAGCTGCATGCTCGAGGTATGGCTTGATGCTAAATTTATTTTTTTAGCTGCATGTAAAAAACACCACCTTACTCTAAATTTATGTTTTAGCTACATGCGTAAGGCATGGTCATACGCTAAATAGATTTTTTAACTGTACGCACAAGGCACGACTTTACGCAAAATAGATAATTTTTAGCGCATGCCCGAGGCACAACATTACGCTAAATTATGTTTTAGCTCATGCACGAGGTGTAGTCTTACGCTAAATGGATAATGTTTTAGTTGCGTGTTCGAGGTATGCTAAATAGATGTTTTACCTGCATGCATGACACGACTTTATGCTAAATAAATAATGTTTTATCTGCATGCTCATGGCACGACCTTACGCTAAATAGGTGTTTTTGCTACATGCATGGGACATGGCCTTATGCCAAATTGATAATGTTTTAGATGTATGCTCGAGGAATGACTTTATGCTAAATGGATGTCATGACAAAATGGTGATGCAAAATCAAACTCCTATATCATAATAAAGTAAGTGTTTAAGGGCACCTAGGCCCCAAACTATTAAAAATGGAAACTGTGACGGCATGCAAGCTCGAAAAATGAACTGCCTATGAGAACTGTAAAAGTAAATTGCTTAGGTGCATGCAAGCCTAAAAGAATGAAAACTAAGAAGTAAAAACCTGGAGCTATGGCCAGTTACTTATAATAAATTTTCAGCTTGTCGATTTTAGAAGGCCTCAGGAGTGGTTTTCCCCAAATGTCCCTGAGACTGTAAGCTCAGTCTTTTAATATTCTTATGACTTTAAAGGGTCCTTCCCATACCAATTCAAGCATCCCTCGAGGATGACCAACGACTTTTGTCCTTAGAAGGACCAAATCCCCAATTCTGAATCTTCAATACTTGAACTTGTCGTTGAAGTATCTTGCTGTTTTGTTTTGATAACTTGAAGCTCTTACGGAGGCTTGCTCTCATACTTCTTCAAATAGGTCAAGATGCTCAATCTTTTATCTTTCGAGACTGGGCTCGAATCTCTTTATTCTAAAAATCTAACTTCAATTGGAATTTTGGCCTCTAGGCCGAAGGCTAACATGAAGGGGTCTCATCAATTGCTATCATATGGGATGTCCTATATGCCCAAAGTATGGAGAGCAACTTTTCGACTTCTACCCACTTCGTAAAATATTCCATTGCTACCATAAAAAATTTCAATTATCCCCTTGCTAAGGGAAAATGTTTGAGAATGATAACTTCCCATTACTCGAAAGGAGCTGAAGTATGTATCTAAGGGGCTGATCAGTAAGTACAACAATAGGATGAGATTGAAAGTATTGTCGTAGCTTTCTACCGGCTACGACCAAGGCGAGAGCAAGCTATTCGACTATTGTGTACCAAGTTTCTGCATCAAGAAGTACTTTACTCACATAATAAATGGGTTGTTGAATCTTTCCTCTTTCCTTTACCAATACCCTACTCACCATATTTTTAAAAAATGGCCAAATGCAATAACAAGGTGCCAGGGTTTTGACTTCATAAGAACTAAAGGTGTTGCCAATGCTTGTTTGAGCTCTTTAAAGGCTGAATTACATTCCACATTTTAATCAAAGCTTCGGTTTTCCTTAAGAACTTTGAAGAATGGGAAGCACTTGTCTACTGCTCGGGAAACAAACTTATTCAAGACTACCATCCGACCGGTTAATTTCTGAACACCCATTTTGTTCTTGGGGGTTCTATAGATATCAAACCTTGGATCTTGTCAGAATTGGCTTCTATCCCTCTGTGTGTGACCATGAAACCTAAGAACTTACCCGATGCTACTCCAAATGCACATTTTTAAGGTTAAATTTCCTATTATATTTCTGTAGTGCAGCGAAGACCTCCTCGAGGTCAGAGATATGATCATTTACTTGTTTACTTTTAACCACCATGTCATCCAAATATGCTTCAATGGTCTTCCCAATCAAGTTAGCAAAGACCTTATTGATATGTTGCCCACACATTCTTCAATCCGAAAGGCATGTTCTTGTAATAGTATATGGCTGAATCAACCATGAACGAGGTCTTTTCCTGATCTTCTTCAGCAATAAAGATTTGATGATATCCAAAGAAGGCATCCAAGAAACTATATCAATTCGAGGTAGAGGGTAGCTATCTTTAGGGCATGCTTTGTTTAGGTCAATGAATTCAATGCAAACTCACTACCTTCTATTGGTTTTCTTAACAAGAACTACATTGGTCAGCCAATCTGGCTACTATACTTCCCGAATGAATTTTGTATTAATGAGCTTAGCAATTTCTTCTCATATGCCTTCTCACCATTCTTGTGCAAACTATCTCTTCCTTTGTTTGACATGTCTTGATTCGGGTTTATATTAAGTCTATGTACAACAACTATTGGGTAAATCCTAAGCATGTCTTCAACTTTCCAAGCAAATACGTCGATATGACTTGAGAGATAGCTGACAAGTTCTGCTACAATTGCTACATCAAGACTTCGACCAACAATAATTTTCTGCCATGCTCAAGCTCGACTTCCGCCAATTCTTCCACCAGGTCAAGTCTCCCATGATACTCAAGATCAAGCTCTGATCAGTACATGAGGTTCGAACTCGAGCATCTGCTATAAGAACACCCTGTGGTGGTGCGCTATGTGTGAATTTCTTTAACTTAGAAATCGTGTTAGCATGACAACTTGTTGGTGGAGTATCTCAAATGCTTTAGGAGCAATGCCTGCTGGTGGAGGTGTTCGCTCTCCCCAATGATTCTTCCTATAGAACTGGAGGATTTTCGACG
>NW_019230710.1:0-3072 GCF_002742605.1 Olea europaea var. sylvestris
TTTTTCTGACTGTGTCGGAATGGGCTAAAATTTGACAGGTTGATCGGGAACAAAAACCGCGCCGGGGGTAATTTCATCATTTTCGCAACTGTGTCGGAATGGGCTAAAATTTGACAGGTTGATCGGAAACAAAAATCTCGCCGGGGGCAATTTCGTCATTTTTCTCGACTGTGTCGGAATGGGCTGAAATTTGGGAGGTTGTTCGGAAAGAAAAATCGCGCCGGGGGCAATTTCGTCATTTTTCTAGACTATGTCAGAATGGGCTAAAATTTGACTGGTTGATCGGAAACAAAAAAACGTGCCAGGGGCAATTTTGTCATTTTTCACGACCGTGTCGGAATGGGATAAAATTTGACAGGTTGATCGGAAACAAAAATCGCGCCGGGAGCAATTTCGTCATTTTTTGCAACTGTGTCGATATGGGCTCAAATTTGACAGGTTGATCTGGAACAAAAACCGAGCCAGGGGTAATTTCGTCATTTTTCGCCACGGTGTCGGAACGGGCTAAAATTTTACAGGTTGATCGGAAACAAAAATCGCGCCGGGGGCAATTTCGTCATTTTTCGTGACGGTGTCGGAATCGGCTGAAATTTGATTGGTTCATCGGAAACGAAAATCGCGCCGTGGGCAATTTCATCATTTTTCTCGATTGTGTCGGAATGGGCTGAGATTTGGGAGGTTGATCGGAAAGAAAAATCTCACAGGGGGCAATTTCGTCAATTTTCTCGACTGTGTCGGAATGGGCTAAAATTTGACTGGTTGATCGGAAACAAAAAACGAGCCGAGGGCATTTTCGTCATTTTTCGCGACTGTGTCGGAATGGAATAAAATTTGACAGGTTGATCTGAAACAAAAATCGCGCCGGGGGCAATTTCGTCATTTTTCACGACTGTGTCGAAATGGGCTCAAATTTGACAGGTTGATCGGGAACAAAAATCGCGCCTGGGGTAATTTCGTCATTTTTCTCGACTGTGTCGGAATGGGTTAAAATTTGATAGGTTGATCGGAAACAAAAAACCGCGCTGGGGGCAATTTCGTCATTTTTCGCGACTGTGCAGTAATGGTCTAAAATTTGACAGGTTGATCCGAAACAAAAATCGGGCCGGGGGCAATTTCGTCATATTTCGCGACTGTGTCGGAATGGGTTCAAATTTGACAGGTTGATCAGGAACAAAAATCGAGCAGGGGGTAATTTCATCATTTTTCGCAACGGTGTCGGAATGGGCTAAAATTTGACAGGTTGATCGGAAACAAAAATCGCGCCGGGGGCAGTTTCGTCATTTTTCTCGATTGTGTCTGAATGGTCTGAAATTTGGAAGGTTGATCGGAAAGAAAAATCGCGCCGGAGGCAATTTCGTCATTTTTCTCGATTGTGTCGGAATGGGCTAAAATTTGACAGGTTGATCGGAAACAAAAATCCCGCCGGGGGCAGTTTTGTCATTTTTCTCGAATGTGTCGGAAAGGGCTAAAATTTGACTGGTTGATCGGAAACAAAAGTAGCGCCGGGGGCAATTTCGTCATTTTTCGCGACTGTGTCGGAATGGGCTCAAATTTGACAGGTTGATCGGGAATAAAAACCGCACCGGGGGCAATTTCGTCAATCTTCTCGACTGTGTCGGAATGGGCTCAAATTTGACCGGTTGGTCGGAAACAAAAACGGCGCCAGGGGCAATTTCGTCATTTATCGCGACTGTGTCGGAATTGGCTAAAATTTGACAGGTTGATCGGAAACAAAAAACCGCGCCGGGGGCATTTTCGTCATTTTTCTCGACTGTGTCGGAATGGGCTAAAATTTGACAGGTTGATCGGAAACAAAAAATCGCGCCGGGGGCAATTTCGTCATTTTTCGCGACTGTGTCGGAATGGGCTCAAATTTGACAGGTTGATCGGAAATAAAAACCCCGCGGGGGCAATTTCGTAATTTTTCTCGACTGTGTCGGAATGGGTTAAAATTTGCGAGGTTGATCGGGAACAAAAATCGAGCCGAGGGCATTTTCGCCATTTTTCTCGACTGTGTCGGAATGGGCTAAAATTTGACAGGTTGATCGGAAATAAAATCGTGCCCGGGGCAATTTCGTTATTTTTCGCGACTGTGTCGGACTGGGCTAAAATTTGAAAGGATGATCGGAAATAAAAATCGCGCAGGGGCAATTTCGTCATTTTTCTCGACTGTATCGGAATGGGTTAAAATTTGACAGGTTGATCGGGAACAAAAACCGAGCCGAGGGTAATTTCGTCATTTTTCTCGACTGTGTCGGAATGGGTTAAAATTTGAGAGGTTGATCGGAAAAAAAAATCGCGCCGGGGGCAATTTCGTCATTTTTCGCGACTGTGTCGGAATGGGCTCAAATTTGACAGGTTTATCGGGAACAAAAACCTCATCGGGGGCAATTTCGTCATTTTTCTCGACTGTGTCGGAATGGGCTCAAATTTGACTGGTTGATCGAAAACAAAAATCGCGTCAGGGACAATTTCGTCATTTATCGCGACTGTGTCGGAATGGGCTAAAACTTGACAGGTTGATCGGAAACAAAAAATCGCTCCGGGGGTAATTTCGTCATTTTTCGCGACTGTATCGAAATGGGCTCAAATTTGACAGGTTGATCGGGAATAAAAACCGCGCCGAGGGTAATTTCGTCATTTTTTGCAACTGTGTCGGAATGGGCTAAAATTTGACAGGTTGATCGGAAACAAAAATCGCATCGGGGGCAATTTCGTCATTTTTCGCGACTCTGTCGGAATGGGCTCAATCGCTCCGGGGGCAATTCCGCCATTTTCTCGACTATGTCGGAATGGGCTCAAATTTGACTTGTTGATCGGATACAAAAACCAAGCCAGGTGCAATTTCGTCATTTTTCGAGACTGTGTCGGAATGGGCTAAATTTTGACAGGTTGATCGGAAAAAAAACCGCGTCGGGGGCAATTTCGTCATTTTTCGCGACTGTGTCGGCATGGGCTCAAATTTGACAGGTTGATCGAGAACAAAAATCGCGCCGGGGGTAATTTCGTCATTTTTCGCAACTGTGTCGGAATGGGCTAAAATTTGACAGGTTGATCGAAAATAAAAATCGT
>NW_019230711.1:0-3072 GCF_002742605.1 Olea europaea var. sylvestris
AGGCTAATTCGATTGGAATCAAGCCAACGAAAAGTGGTTTTTGATTTCATGATAACTTCGGATTTGCTCGTTTTTGGCAAATTGCTAGTCTACTTCGATTGGAATCGGGCCAATGAAAAGTGGTTTTCGATTTCACGTTAACTTCGGGTTTGTTCATCTTTGGCAAATTGCTAGTCTAATTCGATTGAAATCAAGCCAATGAAAAGTAGTTTTTGATTTCATGTTAACTTCTAGTTTGTTCATTTTCAAAAATTGCTAGTCTAATTCGATTGGAATCGAGCCAATGAAAAGTGGTTTTGATTTCATGATAACTTCAGGTTTGTTCTTTTTAGCGAATCGCTAGTCTAATTTGATTGGAATCGAGCCAATGAATAGTTGTTTTTGATTTCAAGATAGCTTCAGGTTTGATCGTTTTCGGCTAATTACTAGCCTAATTCGATTGGAATTGAGCTAATGAAAAGTGGTTTTGATTCCATGATAACTTCGGGCTTGTTCATTTTTGCGAATTGCTAGTCTAAATCAGTTGGAATCGAGCCAATGAGAAGTGGCTTTCGATTTCATGATAACTGTGGGTTTGTTCGGTTTTTGAGAAATGCTAGTCTAATTCGAATGGAATCGAGCAGATGAAAAGTGGTTTTTGATTTCATTATAACATCGGGTTTGTTCGTCTTTTGCAAATTGCTTGTCTAATTCGATTGAAATAAGGCCAATGAAAAGTGGATTTCGATTTCATGATAACTTCGGGTTTGTAAGTTTTTGGCAAATTGCTAGTCTAATTTGATTGGAATCGATCTAATGAAAAGTGGTTTTTTATTTCATGATAACTTCGGGCCTGCTCATTTTTGGCGATTTGCTTGTCTAATTCGATTGGAATTGAGCCAATAAAAAGTGGTTTTTGATTTCATGATAACATCGGGTTTGGTCATTTTCCGCAAATTGTGTGTCTAATTCAATTGGAATCGAGCCAATGAAAAATGGTTTTGATTTCATGATAACTTTGGGTTTGTTCTTTTTGGCGAATTGCTTGTCTAATTCGATTAGAATTGAACCAATGAAAAGTGGCTTTTGATTTCACGATAACATCGGGTTTATTCGTCTTTGGTAAATTGCTATCCAATTCGATTGGAATCGAGCCAATGAAAATTGGTTTTGATTTCATGATAACTTTGGGTTTGTTCGTTTTTGGCAAATTACTAGTCTAATTCGATTGGAATCGATCTAATGAAAAGTGGTTTTTGATTTCATGATAACTTCGGGCTTGCTCATTTTTGGCGAATTGCTAGTCCAATTCGATTGGAATCGAGCCAATGAAAAGTGGTTTTTGATTTCATGATAACTTCGGGTTTCATCATTTTCGGTAAATTACGAGTCTAATTCAATTGGAATCAAGCCAATGAAAAATGGTTTTGATTTCATGATAACTTCGGGTTTCTTCTTTTTGGCGAATTGCTTGTCTAATTCGATTAGAATTGAGCCAATGAAAAGTGGCTTTCGATTTCATGATAACATCGGGTTTATTCATCTTTGGCAAATTGCCAGTCTAATTCGATTGGAATCGAGCCATTGAAAAGTGGTTTTGATTTCATGATAACTTTGGTTTTGTTCGTTTTTAGCGAATTGCTAGTCTAATTCGATTTGAATCGAGTCAATGAAAAGTGCCTTTCGATTTCATGATAACTTCAAGTTTGTTCATTAGGCGAGTTGCCAGTCTAATTCGATTGGTATTGAGCCAATGAAAAATGGTTTTAATTTCATGATAACTTTGGGTATGTTCATTTTTGGCGAATTGCTTGTCTAATTCAATTAGAATCGAGCCAATGAAACGTGGCTTTCGATTTCATGATAACATCGGGTTTGTACGTCTTTAGCAAGTTGCTAGTCTAATTCGATTGGAATCGAGCCAATGAAAAGTGGTTTTGATTTAATGATAACTTCGGGTTTGGTCATTTTTGGCGAATTACTAGTCTAATTCGATTAGAATCGAGCCAATGAAAAGTGGCTTTCGATTTCATGATAACTACGAGTTTGTTCGTTTTAGGCGAGTTGCTAGTCAAATTCGATTGAAATCGAGCCAACAAAAAGTGGTCTTCAATTTCATGATTACTTCGGGTTTGTTCATTTTAGGTGAGTCGCTAGTCTAATTCGATTGGAATCGAGCCAATGAAAATTGGTTTTGATTTCATGATAACTTCGGGTTTGTTAGTTTTTGGCGAATTGCTAGTCTAATTTGATTGGAATCAAGCCAATGAAAAGTGGTTTTTCATATCATGATAACTTCGAGTTTGATCGTTTTCGACAAATTACTAATCTAATTCGATTGGAATCGAGCCAATGAAAAATGGTTTTGATTTCATGATAACTTCAGGTTTGTTCGTTTTTGGCAAATTGTTTGTCTAATTCAATTAGAATCGAGCCAATGAAACGTGGCTTTCGATTTCATGATAATATCGGGTTTGTTCTTCTTTGGCAAATTGCTAGTCCAATTTGATTGGAATCGAGCCAATGAAAAGTCGTTTTGATTTCATGATAACTTCGGGTTTGTTCGTTTTTGGCGAGTTGCTATTCTAATTCGATTGGAATTGAGCCAATGAAAAGTGGCTTTCGATTTCAAGATAACTTCGAGTTTGTTCATTTTAGGCGAGTTGCTAGTCTAATTCGATTGGAATCGAGCCAACGAAAAGTGGTTTTCGATTTCATGATTACTTCAGGTTTGATCATTTTAGGTGAGTTGCTAGTCTAATTCGATTGGAGTTGAGCCGAAGAAAATTGGTTTTGATTTCATGATAACTTCGGGTTTGTTTGTTTTTTGGGGAATCGCTAGTCTAATTCGATTGGAATCAAGCCAATGAAAAGTGGCTTTCAATTTCGTGATAACTTTGGGTTGGTTCGTTTTAGGCAAGTTGCTAGTCTAATTTGATTGAAATCGAGGCAATGAAAAGTGATTTTTGATTTCATGATAACTTCGGGTTTGATCGTTTTAGGCTAATTTCTAGTCTAATTCGATTGGAATCGAGCCAATGAAAAGTGGTTTTTGATTTCATGATAACTTCGGGTTTGATCATTTTCAGCGAA
>NW_019230712.1:0-3071 GCF_002742605.1 Olea europaea var. sylvestris
TTATCATGATAAAAATCCAAGCATGGTATCTTACTGAGTATTTCTTATACTCATAGTATGTTATGTTAAATTTTCAGATCCATCATCATTGGATTGATGAAAGTTAGTTGGCGAAATCGATGATGGATTAAGGACAAAGATGTTTTGCACCGAAAGTTTCTTTTGTATATTTTGTTCGATGACTGTTTTTCCATCTATTTTTCTTATAGTATTATGTAAAATTATGTACATGACATGATGTAATATGGTATTAATAGTAAATTTTGTGATTATATCTTTCATGTTATGATAAGAGACATTTTTGTAGTTTATTTTCCTTACAAGAGACAAAAGGCAGAAACGGGACAGTTTCTGGAGTCAATTTCAAAATGATGTTTCTAACTCTATAAACGTCCATTTGAGACTCTAAAAGAATGTCTGTTTTCCTCTTTGAGTTTTCTAAATATAGCCGATGGAATCACTCAATTTGGATATCTATAGCCTGAGTTATCAAGGTTTTAATGTCAAGGGGTCAATCTGGATTTCCTGTGTAATACTTCACTGTTTTCAGTAAAACGTCTATACCATATGATCTTGGAAAATTTTCATATTTTAACCTAGAAAACTAATTGAAATTATCTTTCTAATGCCACAAATTTCATGTAAAACGGAGTTGGGATGAATTTTATAAAAATTGTCAAACTTGCTGCCCCAACTAACCTTGATAGTGCCGAGGCCGTATATGTAATGTATAATTTCATGTTGGCATGCACTTTTACCGGCCATCAAATTTTATAAGAATTGTTTTATCAAATTGAAAATAAGTTTCTAACATGTAATCTTCTATTTTAGAGTATTTACATGTACCAAAGGCAGAAGTTATTATGTTTAGTACGTGACCCTCGAAGCTTAAGTTTGGGGTGTCACAAATTCTACCTCGGGCATGGATGGAGGAGAAGATGGAGAGTGATGCAAATAGCCCATGGAAATCCGGTGAATAAGCGATTTGGATTTATTTTTGTGAAATGTTTTCCAATGTTATTTATCTAAAGTTTTGAATAACGTAGAATGCGAGAACAAGTTATGTTTTCTTCAAATAAATTACATTTTGTTGTTTTGAAAAATGATTCAGTGTTTTTGTTTAAAGTATTTGAAGTATTGTTACTTAAATTATTATCCGAAGATGTAAGCTTCTGCTAAAACGTATACAGTTGTTACTAAACCACCGGTTAAACTAAGTAAAGTAAGTAGCATTCTGGTCCACTAGGGGTCGAGGCGTTACAGCGTGGTATCAGAGCAAGGTTTAGTCAGTTCTGTAGACCAAGTATGTTTTTTTTTTAAAACAAAAAGAAAATGAAAAGTTTCAGGTATTCCATGGCATCGTGCATCCATCCATCAATCTGATTCTATGGCCCAGGTATGTTCATGTTTAAAGTTAATGATTATGTTTATGTTATAATGCTTTGATATGATTTAGAGACGTGTTATTTAAAGATATGTAATGGACTTGGGCAAAAGCTAAGGGCTTAAAGGGAATTGCATGATATGAAAGTCTAAATATTTGCATATTTTCTTTAAGCAAAGAAAAAGTATGATGTATGTGAAAATGCAACAGATATGGCTCGTAGAACAGCTAGGGCATATAGAGAAGCATTGAACCGTAGAATTGCTATTCATTCCCATGAAAACTATGTAATTGATCCGACCCGACCGCTTAGCGAACATGTGTATGACATCTATGTGAGATGCATGACGACGGTTAATGCTGGTATGAAGATCACGCATATTGAGGCCATAAATAACCTCATACACTCCCTCCCACCTCAATGGGGAGATATGGGAGTCATGGTTAGGGATGAAATGTTAGAAGGCAACCCAAACCTATTCGAGTTTGAGAGGTATTGCCATACCCTGATTGATTTGTGGGATGATGTAATCCATTAGGAGCCTGAGGAGGAACCTCTGGCTGAGGAAGAAGAACCCGAGGATGATTTAGAGAATGATCCTAAGCCTGAGCCACAGGTTGAGATGGACATAGAGTCCGGACCTGAGGCGGAAGACTCCTCTGAAGATGAAGCTCCACCAAAGAAGATCCGCAGAACTTATAGGGATTAGATTTAAATCCTTGTAATAGCTTCTCTTATGTCAAGAAATAAAATACTATCTTCTTTGCTTTAGTATTCGAAGAATGAAACTAATAGGAACTATTTTCGTTCCTTGGAATGAAGACGAAATCCCTTATTTGACTAGTATCGGCTTTACAAGCTGAGAAGATGTTGAGAAAATAAACATGTCAAGGATATATATTAAGTATCTCAGGAGGGAAACAAGAGACGATAAGGGTTGAAGATGTACCAGTAGTACGGGAATTCGTAGATATGTTTCCAGAAGATCTATCGGGTATTCTACCCGATAGACAAGTGGAATTCACCATAGACCTAATTCCCGGAGCGGCACCAGTATCTAAGGCTCCATACCGAATGGCCCCAAAGGAACAACAAGAATTAAAGAAGTAATTGCAAGAACTCCTAGATATGGGCTTCATATGACCAAGCTATCTCCATGGGGTGCGCTGGTATTGTTTGTAAAGAAGAAAGATGGAAGCATGAGGATGTGCATCGATTATAGGGAGATCAATCGATTAACCATCAAGAATAAGTACCCACTCCCGAGGATCGAGGATCTGTTAGATCAACTGAAAGGAGCTAAGGTATTTTCCAAGATCGACTTACGATCGGGATACCATCAACTGAAAGTAGAGACAAAGGATATACCTAAGATAGCTTTTAGAACTCGATATGGACTCTACGAGTTTACGGTGATGCCGTTTGGGCTAACCAATGCACCTGCAGTGTTCATGGACCTGATGAATCGAGTGTTTCATCAATACTTGGATAAGTTTGTCATAGTCTTCATCGATGACATTTTGATATTCCAAGAGTAAGGAGCAACATGAAGAACACTTGAGAATAGCCTTAGAGGTATTACGTAAAGAGAAGTTGTATGCCAAATTCAAGAAGTGCGAGTTTTGGCTTGAACGAGTTAGATTTCTTGGACATGTAGTTACTGCCCAAGGGATTGAAGTAGATCCA
>NW_019230713.1:0-3071 GCF_002742605.1 Olea europaea var. sylvestris
TGGGCCCAAAACGGACACCGTGTGCAAAAATTACGCTCAATTCTTCGTACGTCGACTATCCAAGGCTTCCAAATATAAAAGTGACAATTCTTTCGAAAAATGGTCGAAATCCCTCATAGGTCACGATGAAGTTGTGAGTTCAATCCGAAAGGGTCGCTACATTTCCAAAAAGTACTTATGGGCCCAAAAATGGACACCGTGTGCAAAAGTTACGCTCAATTCTTCGTATGCTGACTATCCAAGCCTTCCAAACATAAAATTGCTCATTCTTTCGAAAAATGACCCAAATCCCTCATAGGTCACGACGAAGTAGTGAGTTCAATCCGAAAGGGTCGCTACATTTCCAAAAAGTACTTATGGGCCCAAAACGGACACCGTGTGCAAAAATTACGCTCAATTCTTCGAACGTCGACTGTCCAAGCTTTCCAAACATAAAATTGCTCATTCTTTCAAAAAATGGCCGAAATCCCTCACACGTCATGAAGAAGCGGTGAGTTCAATCCAAAACGATCGCTACATTTCCAAAAAGTACTTTTGGGCCCAAAACGGACGCCGTGTGCAAAAGTTACTCTCAATTCTTCGTACGTCGACTATCCAAGGCTTCCAAATATAAAAGTGCTAATTCTTTCGAAAAATGGCTGAAATCCCTCGTACATCACGACGAAGCGGTGAGTTCAATCCAAAACGGTCACTGCATTTCCAAAAAGTACTTACGGGCCCAAAATGGACACCGTGTGCAAAAGTTACGCTCAATTCTTCGTACACCGACTATCCTAGCCTTCTCACCATAAAATTGCTCATTCTTTCGAAAAATGGCCAAAATCCCTCGTAGGTCATGACGAAGTTGTGAGTTCAATCCGAAAGGGTCGCTACATTTCCAAAAAGTACTTATGGGCCCAAAACGGACACCGTGTGCAAAAGTTACGCTCAATTCTTCGTACGCCGACTATCCAAACCTTCCAAACATAAAATTGCTCATTCTTTCGAAAAATGGCCAAAATCCCTCATAGGTCACGACGAAGCGGTGAGTTCATTCCAAAGGGGTCGCTACATTTCTAAAAAATACTTATGGGCCCAAAACGGACATCGTGTGCAAAAGCTTTGCTCAATTCTTCGTACGCCGACTATCCAAGCCTTCCAAACATAAAATTGCTCATTCTTTCCAAAAATGACCGAAATCCCTCCTAGGTCACAACGAAGCTGTGAGTTCAGTCCGAAACGGTCGCTACATTTCCAAAAAGTACTTATGGGCCCAAAACGGACACCGTGTGCAAAAGTTACGCTCAATTCTTCGTATGCTTACTATCCAAGCCTTCCAAACATAAAATTGCTCATTCTTTCGAAAAATTGCCGAAATCCCTCATAGGTCACGACGAAGTTGTGAGTTCAATCCGAAAGGGTCGCTACATTTCCAAAAAGTACTTATGGGCCCAAAACGGACACCGTGTGCAAAAGTTACGCTCAATTCTTCGTATGCTTACTATCCAAGCCTTCCAAACATAAAATTGCTCATTCTTTCGAAAAATGACCAAAATCCCTCATAGGTCACGAATAAGTAGTGAATTCAATCTGAAAGGGTCGCTACATTTCCAAAAAGTACTTAGGGGCCCAAAACGGACACCGTGTGCAAAAATTACGCTCAATTCTTCGTACGTCGACTATCCAAGCTTTCCAAACATAAAATTGCTCATTCTTTCGAAAAATGGCCAAAATCCCGCATAGGTCACGACGAAGAGGTGAGTTCATTCCAAAGGGGTCGCTATATTTCTAAAAAATACTTATGGGCCCAAAACGGACATCGTGTGCAAAAGCTACGCTCAATTCTTCGTACGCCGACTATCCGAGCCTTCCAAATATAAAAGTGCTAATTCTTTCGAAAAATGGCCGAAATCCCTCGTACATCACGACGAAGCGGTGAGTTCAATCCAAAACGGTCGCTACATTTCCAAAAAGTACTTAGGGGCCCAAAGCGGACACCGTGTGCAAAAATTACGCTCAATTCTTCGTACGTCGACTATCCAAGCTTTCCAAACATAAAATTGCTCATTCTTTCGAAAAATGGCCAAAATCCCGCATAGGTCACGACGAAGAGGTGAGTTCATTCCAAAGGGGTCGCTATATTTCTAAAAAATACTTATGGGCCCAAAACGGACACCGTGTGCAAAAGTTACGCTCAATTCTTCGTACGCCGACTATCCAAACCTTCCAAACATAAAATTGCTAATTCTTTCGAAAAATGGCCAAAATCCCGCATAGGTCACGACGAAGAGGTGAGTTCATTCCAAAGGGGTCGCTACATTTCTAAAAAATACTTATGGGCCCAAAACGGACATCGTGTGCAAAAGCTACGCTCAATTCTTCGTACGTCGACTATCCAAGGCTTCCAAATATAAAAGTGCTAATTCTTTCGAAAAATGGCCGAAATCCCTCATAGGTCACGACGAAGTCGTGAGTTCAATCTGAAAGGGCCGCTACATTTCCAAAAAGTACTTAGGGGCCCAAAACGGACACCGTGTGCAAAAGGTACGCTCAATTCTTCGTACGTCGACTATCCAAGGCTTCCAAATATAAAAGTGCTAATTCTTTCGAAAAATGGCCGAAATCCCTCATAGGTCACGACGAAGTCGTGAGTTCAATCTGAAAGGGCCGCTACATTTCCAAAAAGTACTTAGGGGCCCAAAACGGACACCGTGTGCAAAAGGTACGCTCAATTCTTCGTACGTCGACTATCCAAGGCTTCCAAATATAAAAGTGCTAATTCTTTCGAAAAATGGCCGAAATCCCTCATAGGTCACGACGAAGTCGTGAGTTCAATCTGAAAGGGCCGCTACATTTCCAAAAAGTACTTATGGGCCCAAAAATGGACACCGTGTGCAAAAGTTACGCTCAATTCTTCGTATGCTGACTATCCAAGCCTTCTAAACATAAAATTGCTCATTCTTTCGAAAAATGACCAAAATCCCTCATAGGTCACGAATAAGTAGTGAGTTCAATCTGAAAGGGTCGCTACATTTCCAAAAAGTACTTAGGGGCCCAAAACGGACACCGTGTGCAAAAATTACGCTCAATTC
>NW_019230714.1:0-3070 GCF_002742605.1 Olea europaea var. sylvestris
CTTTGCTATTTGTACAATGATTTTTAGCACGTTGTTTGACACTTGCATTGTTGTCAAGTGTCAATTGGATGGGAAAACTGTTCTAAATTTAAACTGTCCAATAGGGTAATGTCGAGTAGCAAAATGTAAACTAAAGTGTGTACACCATAGTGTACATGTAGCAAGGTCCTTATTGATTGAACTTTGCTATTTGTGCACTGATTTTTGACACGTTATTTGACACTTGCATTGTTGTCAAGTATCAATTGGGTGGGAAAATTGTTTGAAATTTAAACTGTCCAATAGGGTAATGTTATGTGGTAAAGTGTAAACTAATGTGTACACCATAGTGTACATGTCGTAAGGTTCTTACCGAATGAACTTTGCAATTTGTACACTAATTTTTGACACATTGTTTCATACTTTCATTGTTGTCAAGTGTCAGTTGGATGGGAAAACTGGTTGAAATTTAAATTGTCCAATAGGTTAATGTCACGTGGCAAAGTGTAAACTAAAGTGTGTACACCATAATGTAAGTGTAGCAAGGTTCTTACCGATTGAATTTTGCTATTTTTACACTGCTTTTTGACACGTTGTTTGACACTTGCATTCTTGTCAAGTGTCAATTGGATGGGAAAACTGTTTGAAATTTAAACTGTCCAACTGGGTAATGTCACGTGGCAAAGTGTAAACTAAAGTGTACAGCATAGTGTACTTGTAGCAGGGTTCTTACCGATTAAACTTTGCTATTTTTACACTGATTTTTCACACGTTGTTTGACACTTGAATTGTTGTAAGTGTGAATTGGATGGGAAAACTGTTTGAAATTTAAACTATCCAACAGGGTAATGTCACATACCAAAGTGTAAATTAAAGTGTACACTATAGTGTACATGTAGCATGGTCCTTATCGATTGAACTTCGCCATTCGTACACTGATTTTTAACACGTTGTTTGACACTTATATTGTTGTCTAGTGTAAATTGGATGGGAAAACTGTTTGAAATTTAAACTGTCCAATAGGGTAATGTCGCATAGCAAAATGTAAACAAAAGTGTGTACACCATAGTGTACATGTAGCAAGGTTCTTACCGATTGAACATTTCTATTTGTACACTGATTTTCGACACGTTGTTTGACACTTGCGTTGTTGTCAAGTGTCAATTGGGTGGAAAAATTGTTTGAAATTTAAACGGTCCAACTGGGTAATATCACGTGGCAAAGTGTGAACTAAATTATACAACATAGTGTACATGTCGTGATAAGTGTATTTTATACATTTATTTCATACTTAAAATAATGATATTTAAGGGTTCTTTCGACAAAATTATATCCTAAATTCTTGTATTCTACGTTTGATAGGTAAATTTTATAAACAAAAAGAAATTGAAGGAAGGAGGCAAAAATGAGCGAAAAGTGGAAAAATTCAAGTGCAAGGACTACATTGCATTAACTTAAAAGATTGGATGGCTTGAAGGACAATATAATATTAATTTCTTTGAATTGGATTCCTCAAATATTGCTGCTAGGTTTTGGGGAGAGAATATATATACACACTTTCACGCCAAAAAAAAAGGAGGAAGAAAAGAGGGGACAGCCAATTTTCTCATATAGACACAGACGAGAGCCGATTGGGAGGAATAATTGGACTCCACCTTGGAGTCAATCGTGGCGGCTCCAGTAGCACAGAAAACGAGAGAGGAGAATTGGAGGGACGACTTGCTGCTGAAATTAATCTGTGGCGGAAAGAGGTTGGCGGGTGAGAGACCATTAAATTGCATCTACCTGGGATTGAGAAAAAGACAAGAATTAAGGTAGCTGTTAGGAGGAAAATTGAATCACGTTGCCGGCTACCTTACATTCACAGAAATTGAGGCAGTTTGGTCCCTTTGAAAGTCCAGAATTAAGGGTTGTAGGTTGCTGAAATTTTTCATATATACTTACGGAAACCGGAGCTACTTTGGAGAAAAGAGAAGACGTTGCCGGCTGCTATTAATTTATATATTCAAACGAAAACTGAGGGCTGCTGATTGCTGCATTAATATTGATATTGATATTTAAACACATATTTTGGTTGAGATATAAATATATATACACGCCCATAGGAAGCCAAAAGCAGATTTGGAGGCAAGAATTAAGCTGCTGAATTTACAAATTGAGGTGCTGCTGGGATTAATATATAGACTTATGCAGTCGATAAACTCGGGAAGGAATTGTAGCGGGTCAATTACAAAATTTGGAGGAAGATAAAGTGGACGGCTGGACAAAATTGAAAGGAAACAGACACGTAAACGGCAGACAGACTTTTGAAAATTATTCACTTTTCATCAATCAATCCGGGTGATGTCTTCCATGAATTTATCTTGTTTTTCTTTCGTTAATATGCGTAGCTAGATTTAATTTAGGGCGAGCAACGTAACTTAATTGGAACCCTTTATTTCGTTAAATTAAGATTCTAGTGCTTTAATTTTATATGTGTTGATTTTAATGTTGTGCTTAATGCATTCAATTACTTGATCACTAATTAGATGATATGTGAACAATAATTACGTAGAGATACAGATTATTTGTTTAGACCACATGTTAAAATCTGGTAAATCGATATAACGTGTAGAGATACCTATATTGATTGCTGCGGTCATGTATAAATTCTTAGAACCAATGTTGCGTTTAATTAAATTTAATTTGCATAGAGATATGAAATTGAACTAATTAAATAAGCTCAATGAAAACTCGAGAGGGGTAAGTTGAATACCATAGAAGAATTCGACTGAACATTACTTTAGGTTGTATGAATCTTGATTTACGAAATAAAGGTGACCATTAGGTGAAATTGTTCCGTCCTAACGCCCAGTTATTATTTGAAGTCTAAATCATTTTCTGTTGCATCCAATCACTTTTGATACATTTACATTCTTTAGTAGCTAGATTAAAAATCATGTTTAATCATTTTTCTCGTTTATTTTCGTCAAATAAAAGTTAGGAATAATAAATTGAGTGTTACACTGTAGTCCTCGTGGGAACGATAATCCGGACTCAAAAGGTCCACTTTACTACTTGTTACGATCCGTTCACTTGCGGGATAAAATCG
>NW_019230715.1:0-3070 GCF_002742605.1 Olea europaea var. sylvestris
TTATTTTATTGAAGAGTGTATGGTTAAAAATAAGAGAGAGAAAAATGTATTTTGGGAAAAATGGGTACCAAACAAGGGCTTAAAAGTAGTCGTTTACTTTGGGCAGATTCATAATTTAGTATAATTATTATTGCTAAAATTCAAGAAAATAAGAAAATCAATCTTCTGTTTGGTGAGGATTAAAATTATATTTTTAATAAATTTTAATAGAAGTTGATATAATATGTAGTTAAAAAATTGTGAGACTCGTAAAATATGTGGTTGAAATGAATTGTTGATTTTGACTTATTAAAATTTAAATTTTAATCGATATCAAACGGAGCTAAAATTGAGCCATGTGATGGATAAAAATTTAGGTGTTCTCTTATGTTTAAAATATTGGCATGTATTGTATCGACTTGACATGTTGTACTAACTCGTATAGTCGATAAGTTAATTCAGATTCACATGTAACAAATACAAGTTCGATCCAATAAGTTTGATTTTGAAGCCTAGAATTGTGTGCTCTACCCTTCATTTTGTTCGAACATCATCATACTTAAAATCTTTTGTCATGTTTGTTATGAACCATACTTCGCAACATAATTGTGCTCATACCACTCATGCCTTCAACTCTAATAAACATTAATAAGTACTTATGTAATTCATTGGGATTGACTTCAAGTTCGATGGTCATGGCCATATGCCTACACTAGCACGCCCTACGTGTATGAATACCTAAACTACCAATATGAGTTGTTCTTGAAGTACGGTACAATTCAATCTTTTGCTCAAAAGTCTAGGTGTAAAAATATTAGAAGCGTGTAAGAGGTAGAATAAACACTCTGAAACTTTAAAATCTCACTTCTATAAAATGATACTTCATAATATTTTCGAGGTGCACACATTTTACTTGGCACAAATGGTCTTTACAAACTTAAATATCATCACATCATCGAAAGAGATTTGATCACATTCTGGAAGTACTACTAAAACGATGAGTAGTGCTACCGGTACATAAAACATATACATAAAGGTGTCCATAATACCACATAACACTCTATCATTTGACTATTTAAAGCACAATCAACTTTTTCAATCAATCTTTTCCCTCCACATCATATTATGTCATCCTTTATATACACTTAGCAAAATCCTTAAAACGACATATCATAATGATAATAATATTAAAATCAGTTGACATTCTCAAAACTAACCACTATTCTGTCTCAAACAACCCACTCACATTGCATTATTTCTAGTGTGGATCTAAGTGGAGGGCACTTTTACTTTCGTAATGGACAATCACAAAATGGAAACAATTTCATGGATGGAGATAAACATGCATAAGTATAATGGCTCACTCTTTCAGAGTTGATCACTATAAGTTTTTCTAATAGAATTTTTTTTCCTCTTTTGTATTGCCGGCTTAATTAAGTGTTGCATTTTGCACAATTTGTGCGTTGGATTACACATGACAATGAAAAATTATAATCGCATATTACTCTTCTTTGACCAAGTCAAGTCATATTTTAGAACATGTTTGACAAAGCTTTTGATTTTACTTTTACATTTTGTAAAAGAGCTTCTTGAGGAAGCTATCACTTTCAGAAAAATATCAAGCCCCTATTTTTTTCCCATTATTTGCTATTAAAATGAAAAATATGACCGTTATCCATCACACAAAATCACCATATTTGATTTTCTATTTTTTGTGTGGGACCCGTAACAGTTATATTTTTCATTCTCGTTCTTACATTAATGTGGCTCAAATGGGGCCTAAACATTTTTATAAGTAGTTTTAACTTTTAAAAAATCTGATAAAAAGATCCCTAATATAACCTACCAAACAAACTCAATATGCAAATTTGTTAGCATTTGTCATTTGGCTCACATTTTGCCGATTAGGCATTGATTGTGTATATCTTACTGGACCTTGGGGATCAAATGGGCCTAGTGTTGAAGAATTTAATTAATTTCACATGCCTAATCCTTCACTAACTGGGCCACATCCAAGATTTTATGGGCCATCCCGTTGGGTTCTGAAAATATTCTGATATATAACATAAGTATACATAGAAATTTATAAGTGGAAAGTACATAAAACCATAATTTAACTATTCAACCTTGTAAAATCAGACTCAAAGTTTCATAATTCAATAATCAGAAATTTTATTTTAATCAATATTTTACTTATATGCTCCATTATATAACATTATAAACCCTAATTATCTTTATCAACATTTCTTCATTCTCTCTCTACCCCCAAAACGCCGCCGTCGTCGATCACCGTGAAGATTTGTGGCGTGACTTATAAAATTTGTCATTTGTAATCGATAAAAAAATTGTGATATATAATTTTTTATTTTGATTTGTGATAGATGAATAAATTTTGACCTATAAAAATTTTGATTTGTGATCGTGAAATAATTTGCGAGCTTTAAAATTTTTTATTCGTGATTGAAAAATAATTTGTGATCAATTAATTCGATAATTTGTGATCAAGTAATATAAAATTGTGACATATATAATTAATAAAATATATGAAATATATTTTTAATAAATTATTTCATAAATAAATTTAATTAATATTTGATTTTTGAAGTTTTAAACATCGTTTCTTTATTTTGAAATTAATAATACTTAATCTCTTACCTATGAATTTTTTCCAAAAATAAATTAAAAGATAATAACGCTTAACTCTTTATTTCTTTGTAGTATCAGACTGCATTAAATTGCCACCTCCTTCCTCCCACCTTCATTGTAGGCATTGAGGTATGTATAGTGAAAATGGCCGCGGAATCGTGGCTAATGATATAAGGTAATATTTTAAGAGGTACTTCTAAAACTATAAAATTGTGAAGTATATATAAAAATGTTAGTCCCATTTAATAACACTAAGTTTCTGTTTGGTTTGAATTAAAATTTTAATAAAAATATAAGTTAAATTATCTACATATTTTATGAAATTCACAATTTTTATCAATTTTTTAATTACATAATTCATCAATTTTTATCAAAACTTAATAAAAGTTTGATTTCTAACTACACCAAATATGGGCTAAATAAACACTAATCCCCTGTTTGGTTC
>NW_019230716.1:0-3070 GCF_002742605.1 Olea europaea var. sylvestris
GACCCACTCGAATAAAATATCATTTCTTTCACATGGATCCTACACCCATGTGAGTGGGGTGTACACCATTCGGTATACCCCATTATGTACCACTAGACAAATTCTATTATTAAACCCACTACCCAGGTAATCGAATAAATGGAAAAAATCACCTGAAGAGCGGGCAAGTCTCATAAGGACGCGTGGATGACAACTGCCCAGGGGTTACGTGATGCTAGACTGATGGTTACACGTAGATGGCAACTGCCTAGCGGTTACGTGATGCCAGACGCCTATAAATATCCCATGGGCGTGTCAGGTAAAGGGGGTTCTTTCTTTTCCTAGGAGAAATTCTTTCCTCTGTCACTACTGCATTTCTTTAACATCCTTTATCTAAAAACGATTATTGACTCTCACACTGGAGGTAAAATGGGAGAGGGAGCCCCAGCCTCTTTTTGTAGTATCATCGGAGGACAAAAGACCAATTCTTTCACTGGAAAACATACGGAGTTACACTAGAATTATTTTATTGGCGCCGTTTGTGGGAAATCTTCACCGAACATAAAAGTTATGTCGAGAAGACGAACTAGTAGTGATACACGTGCGGTTACTAACACTGCGGAGTCAGAGTCTATCGCCAGGGGTCAAGATCCGCAGCCTCAACCTCAATATGTGATGTAGAGCCAATTTAACCTTCTGGAGGCTCAGTTAGCCACCATGATAACTCTCTTGCAAAATCAGACGCCAAGAGTAGCCGGTCCATCTCACAATATGCCAGAAGCACCGCCACAAGACACAAATGGGCAACCCCAAGCAAACCATGTAGTTGTCCCATCGGTCATTCAGGAAATCGTTGCCTACCAAGGGTCACATGATATCACTCAATAAGACACGAAAAATCTTGGTGCAATCTCGAATAAAATTAATTAAATACATGTGTCAAAATATATATAACGTCATCATATCTTTTGAAACCGATTAGAGTTCAATAAACATCATATCTTTGGTACCGAATGACTATAACATATATATCATATCTTATATTTAAACTTTCATAAGCATAATAATTCAACAATATGAAAATAAACAATTGAAACGGGATAAAAGTAACAACACCTCGTTACTCTATCTTGTTAGATCAATTAAATTTTCAAATCTTTTTCTCAAATCACTTATATGTGTAAATTGAAAATAATGATTAATGGGTGCGAATTCTACTTTGAAATATGTGTGGCCAAAATTTAGTTCTCTACCTTGTATGTAAAATGCTTTTGTGGTGAAAATTGTCTAACTTCCATGTGCTATTTATAAATTTGGTCATATGACAAATCCCATAAAAAGTAGGTCACCTAAAGTATCCATAAAACATTATGAAATTCCAATGGGATTCCAACAAATCCTTATCATGATAAAATAAAACGATGATTTTCCATTTATCTAGATACCCACGTGGCTACCAAACCTTTAAAATCTATAACCAATTTAACCATCAAATATCAGTTAATGACAAATCCTTTAAACTTTAATATCTTAAGCTTCGTTGATTGGAATTAACATTTTTTCGAACCTAATATACATGATTAATTACGAGCTATTTAACGAGCCCCAATCGATATACTTATTTTCGCCCTATCTAAATATAAATATTTGGCCCAAATAAAATTGTATTAATACATATATCACTTTAGTTCCCCAACTTTCCATCACGGAGCCCATATCTTTTGAAAGCTACCTCCACTACATGATGAACGAAAATAACAACTGAAAATAGTTGTATTCTACACACCAAAAGAGGTTTCTTAACAAATAATTGAAGGAATTTTTATTTAGTTTTTAGTCTAGACTGTGTGTTTATTTAGTGGCTTCATGGCTAAAAGAGTGCACTCCCTTGGGCCATCGTTATTTTTTGCAGGATACTTGAGATGGGTCTACCTCTCGAGCCATACGAGTGGTACCTTGACTTGCGCCGATATGGGACTGTGAAGCACAGTGGATGTGGTTCTGGCTTTGAAAGGATGATTCTTTCATTCTTTCATTATTATTTTTTTTTTCAGTCTATGAAAGTAGACAATTTCTAAATTGTGTTTCCCCTTTAGTTGTTTTTTCCAACGCAACAAGTTCTTATCTTCCATCTGTTCGTCAATGTTCATCGAGACATTCTTGATATGTATTCGAAAAAAGTAGGTATGTTGTGTTTGGTCCTTTAATTGCATCCAATTTTATTTAATTCAATTTAATAAACGTGTCTGATGTGATTTCTATAGATTAGACATCAATTTACTATTAGTTATTTTAGTGCGATAGTGGGAATAAACTATCGAACCTCAAATGGCGCGAGTCGCATGCGTAGAGGTTTGCACATATGTTGTTGAGAGGGATCTAGTCAAAAAATCAACTAGTTTTTAAAAAATGTTGTAAAACAATTTTTTTAAAATTCTGAACCAAATGTTTTCTCTAATTTTTTGTTTTGAGAAACAATTATTCAGAATGACAATTCAAATACTTTTTTGGTGATTTTAAAATAGGCCCTCAAAAGATAAAACTGAAATAAGTTCAAAATTCAAAGTGAAACGCAAACCAAGGGCCTAATATATCCTAAAGAAAAATTCAAGTAAGCACTCATCAAAGAGCCTTGATAAACTACCCAATCAAAGTCAATTGAATATGAGACAAACGAGTTATGGCAGTGTCAAATTATTTAACATGTACCTGGTCTTAATAGAATATGCAACTTCACTCAATTGAAGAACTTCTAAAACATATTTTAGAAGTGAAAAGATTATTTCTAGCATGAGGTGATTTCAAAATGCCCTACATAAGAACAATGTCCGAAAAAAAAAAGAAAAAGAAAAGAAAAGTCAAATCTTCTTTTGATCACCTAACACGGCTAAGACGCCAAAAGATGCCCTTTTTTGATTTTGATTCTTTGGAGCTATTTGCTGGACCTAACACATTGAGGGAAAACTAAGTAAAACCTTGTATTTTAAGTTTGATTATTATTAATCATGTTATTAAAATTTATTTTCAAAAATCAAGTTCTAATTAGGCTTTTAATAATATAAAATATATATTCTAATATTTATATCAATAA
>NW_019230717.1:0-3070 GCF_002742605.1 Olea europaea var. sylvestris
AATTGCCCCTGGTGTGATTTTTGTTTCCGATCAACCTGTCAAATTTGAGCCCATTCCGACACAGTCGAGTAAAATGACGAAATAGCCCTCGGCGCGATTTTTATTTCAGATCAAACTGCCAAATTTTAGCCAATTCCGACACAGTCCAGAAAATTGACGAAATTGCCCCCATCGCTATTTTTGTTTCCGATCAACAAGTCAAATTTTAGCCAATTCCGACACAGTCGCGAAAAATGACGAAATTGCTCTGGTGCGATTTTTCATTCCGATAAACCTATCAAATTTGAGCCCATTCCGACACAGACGAGATAAAATGACGAAATTGCTGTCGACGGGATTTTTATTTCCGATCAAACTGCCAAATTTCAGCAAATTCCGACACGGTCGAGAAAAATGACGAAATTGCCCCTGGTGTGATTTTTGTTTCCGATCAACATGTCAAATTTGAGCCCATTCCGACACAGTCGATAAAAATGACGAAATTGCCCCCGGCGCGATTTTTATTTCAGATCAAACTGCCAAATTTCAGCCAATTCCGACACTGTCGAGAAAAATAAGGAAATTGCCCCAGTCGCTATTTTTGTTTCCGATCAACAAGTCAAATTTTAGCCAATTCCGACATAGTCGCGAAAAATGACGAAATTAAACCCGGCGCGATTTTTGTTCCCGATAAACCCTTCAAATTTGAGCCCATTCCGACACAGTCGAGAAAAATGACGAAATTGCCGCCGGCGCGATTTTTATTTCCTGTCAAACTGCCAAATTTCAGCCAATTCTGACACAGTCGAGAAAAATGCCAAAGTTGCCCCCGGTGCGATTTTTGTTTCTGATCAACCTGTCAAATTTGAGCCCATTCCGACACAGTCGAGAAAAATGACGAAATTGCCCTCGGCGCGATTTTTATTTCAGTTCAAACTGCCAAATTTCAGCCAATTCTGACACAGTCGAGAAAAATGACGAAATTGCCCCCGGCGCGATTTTTGTCTCCCATCAACCTGTCAAATTTTAGCCAATTCCGACATAGTCTCGAAAAATGATGAAATAGCTCCGGCGCGATTTTTGTTTCCGATCAACCTGTCAAATCCGGCGGGATTTTTGTTTCCGATCAACCTGTCAAAATTAAGCCCATTCCGACACAGTCGAGAAAGATAACAAAATTGCCCCTGGCGCGATTTTTATTTCAGATCAAACTGCAAAATTTCAGCCAATTCCGACACTGTCGAGAAAAATGACGAAATTGCCCCCGGCGCGGTTTTTGTTTCCGATCAACAAGTCGAATTTTAGCCAATTCCGACACAGTCGCGAAAAATAACGAAATTACACCCGGCGCGATTTTTGTTCCGATCAACCTGTCAAATTTGAGCCCATTCCGACACAGCGGAGAAAAATGACGAAATTGCCCCCGGCGCGATTTTTGTCTCCGATCAACCTGTCAAATTTTAGCCAATTCCGACACAGTCCCGAAAAATGACGAAATTGCTCTGTTGCGATTTTTCTTTCCGATCAACCTGTCAAATTTTAGCCCATTCCGACACAGTCGAGAAAAATGACGAAATTGCCGCCGACAGGATTTTTATTTCCGATCAAACTGACAAATTTCAGCAAATTTCGACACAGTCGAGAAAAATGACGAAATTGCCCCAGGCGCGATTTTTGTCTCCCATCAACCTGTCAAATTTTAGCCAATTCCGACATAGTCTCCAAAAATGATGAAATAGCTCCGGCGCGATTTTTGTTTCCGATCAACCTGTCAAACTTAAGCCCATTCCGACACAGTCGAGAAAGATAACGAAATGGCCCCTGGCGCGAATTTTATTTCAGATCAAACTGCCAAATTTCAGCCAATTCCGACACAGTCGAGAAAAATGCCGAAGTTTCCCCCGGTGCGATTTTTGTTTTCGATCAACCTGTCAAATTTGAGCCCATTCCGACACAGTCGAGAAAAATGACGAAATTGCCCCCGACGTGATTTTTATTTCAGATCAAACTGCCAAATTTCAGCCAATTCCGGCACAGTCGAGAAAAATGCCGAAGTTTCCCCCGGTGCGATTTTTGTTTTCGATCAACCTGTCAAATTTGAGCCCATTCCGACACAGTCGAGAAAAATGACGAAATTGCCCCCGTCGCTATTTTTGTTTCCGATCAACAAGTCAAATTTTAGCCAATTCCGACACAGTCGCGAAAAATGACGAAATTGCTTCGGTGCGATTTTTCTTGCCGATAAACCTGTCAAATTTGAGCCCATTCCGACACAGTCGAGAAAAATGACGAAATTGCTGTCGACGGGATTTTTATTTCCGATCAAACTGCCAAATTTCAGCAAATTCCGACACGGTCGAGAAAAATGACGAAATTGCCCCTGGTGTGATTTTTGTTTCCGATCAACCTGTCAAATTTGAGCCCATTCCGACACAGTCGAGGAAAATGACGAAATTGCCCCCGGCGCGATTTTTATTTCAGATCAAACTGCCAAATTTCAGCCAATTCCGACACAGTCGAGAAAAATGACGAAATTGCCCCCGTCGCTATTTTTGTTTCCGATCAACAAGTCAAATTTTAGCCAATTCCGACACAGTCGCGAAAAATGACGAAATTACTCCAGGCGCGATTTTTCATTCCGATAAACCTATCAAATTTGAGCCCATTCCGACACAGTCGAGAGAAATGACGAAATTGCCGCCGACGAGATTTTTATTTCCGATCAAACTGCCAAATTTCAGCCAATTCCGACACAGTCGAGAAAAATGACGAAATTGCCCCCGTCGCTATTTTTGTTTCCGATCAACAAGTCAAATTTTAGCCAATTCCGACACAGTCGCGAAAAATGACGAAATTACTCCAGGCGCGATTTTTCATTCCGATAAACCTATCAAATTTGAGCCCATTCCGACACAGTCGAGAGAAATGACGAAATTGCCGCCGACGAGATTTTTATTTCCGATCAAACTGCCAAATTTCAGCCAATTCCGACACAATCGAGAAAAATACCAAAGTTGCCCCCGGTGCGATTTTTGTTTCTGATCAACCTGTCAAATTTGAGCCCATTCCGACACAGTCGAGAAAAATGACG
>NW_019230718.1:0-3069 GCF_002742605.1 Olea europaea var. sylvestris
GGATTGATTCCAATCGAATTAGATTAGCAATTTGGCAAAGACGGACATACCCGATATTATCATGAAATCGAAAACCACTTTTCGTTGGCTCGATAATAATCGAATTAGACTAGCAATTTGTCGAAAATGATAAAACCCGAAGTTATCATGAAATCGAAAACCACTTTTCATAGGCTCGATTCCAATCGAATTAGTCTAGTATTTTGTCGAAAACAAACAAACCCGACGTTATCAAGAAATCAAAAACAACTTTTCATTGGCTCGATTCCAATCGAATTAGACTACCAATTCACCTTAAAAGATCAAACCCGAAGTTATCATAAAATCAAAAACCTCTTTTCATTGCCTCGATTCGACTCCAATTAGACTAGAAATTCCGCAAAAATGAACAAACCCGAAGTTATCATAAAATCAAAAACCACTTTTCACTGACTCGATTCCAATCGAATTAAACTAGCATTTCGCCAAAAACGAACAAACCCAAAGTTATCATGAAATTAAAAACCACATTTCATTGGCTCGATTCCAATCGAACTGGACTAGCAATAAGCCGAAAATGATCAAACCCGAAGTTATCATGAAATCGAAAACCACTTTTCATTGGGTCGATTTCAACCGAATTCGACAAGTAGTTTCTCGAAAACGATCAAACTCAAAGTTATCATGAAATCGAAAGCTACTTTTCGTTGGTTCGATTCTAATCGAATGAGACAAGCAATTCGCCGTAAATGAACAAACCCGAAGTTATCATGAAATCGAAAGCAACTTTTCATTGGCTCGATTCCAATTGAATTAGACTAGCAATAAGCCGAAAATGAACAAACACGAAGTTATCATGAAATCCGAAACAGCTTCTCATTGGCTCGATTCCAATCTAATTGGTCAAGCAATTTTCGAAAATGATCAAATCCAAAGTTATCATAAAATAAAAAACCACTTTTCATTGGCTCGATTCCAATCAAATTAGACCAGCAAGACGCCAAAAATGAACAAACCCGATGTTATCAAGAAATCAAAGACCACTTTTCATTGGATCGATTCCAATCGTATTAGATTAGCAATTTGGCAAAGACGAACATACTCGATATTATCATGAAATCGAAAACCACTTTTCATCGGCTCGATACTAATCGAATTAGACTAGCAATTTGTCGAAAATGATAAAACCCGAAGTTATCATGAAATCGAAAACAACTTTTCATTGGCTCGATTCCAATCAAATTAGACTAGCAAATCGTCAAAAACTAACAAACCCGAAGTTATCAAGAAATCAAAAACCACTTTTCATTTGATCGACTCCAATCAAATTAGATTACCAATTTGGCAAAGACAAACATACTCGATATTATCATGAAATCGAAAACCAATTTTCATCGGCTCGATACGAATCGAATTAGACTAGCAATTTGTCGAAAAAGATAAAACCCGAAGTTATCATGAAATCGAAAACAACTTTTCATTAGCTCGATTACAATCGAATTAGTCTAGTATTTCACTAAAAATAAACAAATCCGAAGCTATCATGAAATCAAAAACAACTTTTCATTGGCTTGATTCCAATCGAATTAGACTAGCAATTCACCGGAAAAGATCAAACTCGAAGTTATCATGAAATCAAAAACCTCTTTTCATTGGCTCGATTCCACTCCAATTAGACTAGCAATTCTCCAAAATTGAACAAACCCGAAGTTATCATGAAATCAAAAACCACTTTTAATTGACTCGATTCCAATCGAATTAAACTAGCATTTCGCCAAAAACGAACAAACTCGAAGTTATCATGAAATCAAAATCCACTTTTCATTGGCTCAATTCCAATCGAACTGGACTAGCAATAAGCCGAAAACGATCAAACCCGAAGTTATCATGAAATCGAAAACCACTTTTCATTGGCTCGATCCCGACCGAATTTGACAAGTAATTTCTCGAAAACGAACAAATCCGATGTTATCACGAAGTCAAAAATCACTTTTCATTAGCTCGATTCTAATCGAATTAAACTGGCAATTCACCGAAAATGATCAAACCCGAAGTTATCATGAAATCAAAAACCACTTTTCATTGGCTCGATTCCAATCGAATTGAACTAGCAATTTGCAAAAGACGAACAAACCCGATGTTATCATGAAATCAAATGCCACTTTTCATTGTTTCGATTCCAATCAAATTTGACTAACAATTTCCCAAAGACGAATAAACCCGATGGTATCATGAAATCGAAAGCCATTTTCAATTGGCTCAATGCTAATCGAATTAGTCTAGTATTTCGCAAAAAACAAACAAATCAGAAGTTATCATGAAATCAAAAACAACTTTTCATCGGCTCTATTCCAATCGAATTAGACTAGCAATTCACCGAAAAAGATCAAACCCGAAGTTATCATGAAATCAAAAACCTCTTTTCATTGGCTCGATTCCACTCCAATTAGATTTTTCATTGGCTCGATTCCGACCGAATTTTACAGGCAATTCGCCGAAAATGATCAAACACGAAGTTATCATGAAATCAAAGACCACTTTTCATTGGCTCGATTCCAATTGAATTGAGCTAGCAATTTGCAAAAGACGAACAAACCCGATGTTGTCATGAAATCAAAAGCCACTTTTCATTGTTTCGATTCCAATCAAATTAGACTAGCAATTTCCCAAAGAAGAATAAACCCGATGTTATCATGAAATCGAAAGCCATTTTCAATTCGCTCAATGCTAATCGAATTAGACTAGCAATTTGCCAAAAACAAACAAACCCGAAGTTATCATGAAATAAAAACCACTTTTCATTGGCTCGATTCCAATCGAATTAGACTAGCAATTCGTTGAAAATGATCAAACCTGAAGCAATCATGAAATCAAAAACTACTTTTCATTGGCTCGATTCCAATCGAATTAGACTAAAAATTCGCCAAAAACGAACAAAGCCGAAGTTATCATGAAATCAAAAACCACTTTTCATTGGCTTGATTCCAATCGAATTGGACTAGCAATAAGCAAAAAACAATCAAACCCAAAGTTATCATGAAATCAAAAACAACTTTTCATTGGCTCGATTCCAACCGAATTTGACACGTA
>NW_019230719.1:0-3069 GCF_002742605.1 Olea europaea var. sylvestris
TGACGAAATTACCCCCGGCGCAGTTTTTGTTCCCGATCAACCTGTCAATTTTTAGCCCATTCCAACACAGTCGCGAAAAATGAAGAAATTGCCCCCGACGCGGTTTTTTGTTTTCGATCAACCTGTCAAATTTTAGCCCATTCCGACACAGTCTCGAAAAATGACGAAATTGCCCCTGGCCCGATTTTTGTTTCCGATCAGCCTGTCAAATTTTAGCCCATTCCGACACAGTCGCGAAAAATGACGAAATTACACCCGGCGCGGTTTTTGTTCACGATCAACCTGTCAAATTTGAGCCCATTCCGCCATCGTCGCGAAAAATGACGAAATTACACCCGGCGCGGTTTTTGTTCACGATCAACCTGTCAAATTTTATCCCATTCCTACACAGTCGCGAAAAATGACAAAATTGCCCTCGGCGCGATTTTTGTTTTCGATCAACCTATCAAATTTTAGCCAATTCTGACACAGTTTTGAAAATTGACGAAATTACCCCCGGCGCGATTTTTGTTGCCGATCAACCTGTCAATTATTAGCCCATTCCGACACAGTCGCGAAAAATGACGAAATTGCCCCCGACGCGGTTTTTTGTTTCTGATCAACCATTCAAATTTTAGCCCATTCCGACACAGTCACGAAAAATGACGAAATAGCCCCCGGCGCGATTTTTCTTTCCGATCAACCAGTCAAATTTTAGCTCATTCCTACACAGTCGCGAAAAATGACGAAATTACCCCCAGCGCGGTTTTTGTTTCTGATCAACCTATCAAATTTCAGACAATTCCGACACAGTCGCGAAAAATGACGAAATTGCCCCCGGCGCGGTTTTTGTTTCCGATCAACCCATCAAATTTTAGCCCATTCCGTCACAGTAGAGAAAAATGACGAAATTGACCCCGGCGCGATTTTCGTTTCCGAACAACCAGTCAAATTTTAGCCCATTTCGACACAGTCGCGAAAAATGACGAAATTACCCCCGGCGCGGTTTTTGTTTCTGATCAACCTATCAAATTTCAGCCAATTCCGACACCGTCGCGAAAAATGACGAAATTGCCCCCGGCGCGATTTTTGTTTCCGATCAACCTATGAAATTTTAGCCAATTCCGACACAATTTTGAAAAATGACGAAATTACCCCCGGCCCGATTTTTGTTCCCGATCAACCAGTCAAATTTTAGCCCATTCCGACACAGTCGCGAAAAATGACGATATAGCCCCCGGCGTGATGTTTGTTTCCGATCAACCAATCAAATTTTAGCCCGTTCCGACACAGTCGAGAAAAATGACGAAATTGCCCCCGGCGCGGTTTTTGTTTCCGATCAACCTATTAAATTTTAGCCAATTCCGACACAGCTTTGAAAAATGACGAAATTACCCCCGGCGCGATTTTTGTTCCCGACCGACCTGTCAAATGTCAGCCCATTTTGACACCGTCGCGAAAAATGACGAAATTGGCCCGGCGCGATTTTTGTTTCCGATCGACCTGTCAAATTTCTGCACATTTCGACACCGTCGCGAAAAATGACGAAATTATCCCCGGCGCGATTTTTGTTTCCGATCGACCTGTCAAATTTCTGCACATTTCGACACCGTCGCGAAAAATGACGAAATTGCCCCCGGCGCGGTTTTTGTTTCCGATCAACCTATTAAATTTTAGCCAATTCCGACACAGCTTTGAAAAATGACGAAATTACCCCCGGCGCGATTTTTGTTCCCGACCGACCTGTCAATTTTTTGCCCATTCCGACAAAGTCGCGAAAAATGACGAAATTGCCCCCGACGTGGTTTTTTGTTTCCGAACAACCTGTCAAATTTTATCCCACTCCGACACAGTCGCGAAAAATGTCGAAATTGCCCCCGGCGCGATTTCTTTTTCCGATCAACCTGTTAAATTTTAGCCAATTCCGAAACAGTTGCGAAAAATGACGAAATTGCCCCCGGCGCGATTTTTGTTTCCGATCGACCTGTCAAATTCAGCCCATTTCGACACCGGCGCGATTTTTGTTTCCGATCGACCTGTCAAATTCAGCCCATTTCGACACCGGCGCGATTTTTGTTTCCGATCGACCTGTCAAATTCAGCCCATTTCGACACCGGCGCGATTTTTGTTTCCGATCGACCTGTCAAATTCAGCCCATTTCGACACCGGCGCGATTTTTGTTTCCGATCTACCTGTCAAATTTGATCCCATTCCGACACAGTCGAGAAAAATGACGAAATTGCCCCCGGCGCGATTTTTGTTTCCGATCAGACTGTCAAATTTTGGCCAATTTCGAAACAGTCGCGAAAAATGACAAAATTGCCCCGGCGCGGTTTTTGTTTCCGATCAACCTGTCAAATTTGAGCCCACTCCGACACAGTCGCGAAAAATGACGAAATTGCCCCTGGGCGATTTTTGTTTCCGATCTACCTGTCAAATTTGAGCCCATTCCGACACAGTCGAGAAAAATGACGAAATTGCCCCCGGCGTGATTTTTAATTTCCGAACAACCAGTCAAATTTTAGCTCATTCCGACACAGTCACGAAAAATGACGAAATTGCCCCCGGCGCGATTTATGTTTCCGATCAACCCTTCAAATTTAAGACAATTCCGAAACATTTGGGAAAAATGACGAAATTGCCCCCGGCGAGATTTTTGTTTCCGATCAACCTGTCAAATTTTAGTCCATTCCTACACAGTCGCGAAAAATGACGAAATTGTCCCCGGCGCGATTTTTGTTTCCGATCAACCTATCAAATTTTAGCCTATACTGACACAGTTTTGAAAAATGACGAAATTACCCCCGACGCGATTTTTATTCCCGATCAACCTGTCAATTTTTTGCCCATTCCGACACAGTCGCAAAAAATGACGAAATTGCCCCCGGCGTGATTTTTAATTTCCGAACAACCAGTCAAATTTTATCTCATTCCGACACAGTCGCGAAAAATGACGAAATTGCCCCCGGCGCGATTTTTGTTTCCGATCAACCCTTCAAATTTAAGGCAATTCCGAAACATTTGGGAAAAATGACGAAATTGCCCCCGGCGAGATTTTTGTTTCCGATCAACCTGTCAAATTTTAGCCCA
>NW_019230720.1:0-3069 GCF_002742605.1 Olea europaea var. sylvestris
TTTGGCGAATTGCTAGTCTAAATCGATTGGAATCGAGCTAATGAAAAGATGATTTTGATTTCATGATAACTTTGGGTTTGTTCATTTTTGGCGAATTGCTAGTATAATTTGATTGTAATCGAGCCAATGATAAGAGGTTTTTCATTTCATGATAAGTTCGGGTTTGTTCATTTTTGGCAAATTGCTAGTCCAATTCGATTGGAATCGAGCCAATGAAAAGTGGCTTTTGATTTAATGATAACTTCGGTTTTGTTCATTTTTTGCGAATTGCCAGTCTAAATCGATTGAAATCGTGCAAGTGAAAAGTGGCTTTTGATTTAATGATAACTTCGGTTTATTCGTTTTTGGCGGATTGCAAGTCGAATTCGATTGGAATAGAGCCAAAGAAAATTGGTTTTTCATTTCATGATTACTTCGAGTTTGTTCATTTTTGGTGAATTGCTAGTCTAAATCGATTGTTATCGAGCAATTAAAAAGATGATTTCGATTTCATGATAACTTCAGGTTTGTTCATTTTTGGCGAATTGCTAGTCTAATTTGATTCGTATCGAGCCAATGACAAGAGGTTTTTCATTTCATGATAAGTTCAGGTCTGTTCATTTTCGGCGAATTGCTAGTCCAATTCGATTGGAATCTAGCCAATGAATGTGGCTTTTGATTTCATGATAACTTCGGGTTTGTTCATTTTTAGCGAATTCCTAGTCTAACTTGATTGGAATCGTGAAGTGAAAAGTTGCTTTTGATTTCATGATAACTTCGATTTATTCATTTTTGGGGAATTGCTATCTAATTCTATTGGAATCGAGCTAATGAAAAGTGGCTTTTGATTTCATGATAACGGGTTTGTTCATTTTGGGCGCATTGCTAGTCTAATTCGATTGGAATCGAGCCAAATAAAAGTGGTTTTTCATTTCATGATAACTTCGTGTTTGTTCATTTTTGGCGAACTGCTAGTCTTAATCGATTGGAATCAAGCTAAAGAAAAGATGATTTTGATTTCCTGATAACTTCGGGTTTGTTCGTTTTTGGCAAATTACTAGTCTAATTCGATTGGAATCGCGCCAATGAATAGAGGTTTTTCGTTTCGTGATAACTTCAGGTTTGTTCATTTTTTGTGAATTGCTAGTCCAATTCGATTGGAATCGAGCTAATGAAAAGTGGCTTTTGATTTCATGATAACTTCGGGTTTGTTCATTTTTGGCGTATTGCAAGTCTAATTCGATTGGAATCAAGCCAAAGAAAAGTTATTTTTCATTTCATGATAACTCTGTGTTCGTTCATTTTTGGCGAATTACTATTCTAAATCGATTGGAATCGAGCTAATGAAAAGAAGATTTTCATTTCATGATAACTTCGGGTTTGTTCGTTTTTGGCGAATTACAAGTCTAATTCAATTGGAATCGAGCCAATCAATAGAGGTTTTTCATTTCATGATAACTTTGGATTTGTTCATTTTTGGCGAATTGCTCCCCCAATTCGATTGGAATCGAGCCAATGGAAAGTGGCTTTTAATTTCATGATAACTTCGGTTTATTCAATTTTGGCGAATTGCTATCTAATTCGATTGGAATCGAGCTAATGAAAAGTTGATTTTGATTTCATGATAACTTCGGGCTTGTTCGTTTTTGACGAATTGGTAGTCTAAGTCGATTGGAATCAAGTCAATGAAAAGTGGTTTGTCATTTCATGATAACTTCGGGTTTGTTCGTTTTTGACGAATTGCTAGTCCAATTCCATTGGAATCGAGCAAGTGAAAAGTGGATTTTGATTTCGTGATAACATCGGTTTGTTCGTTTTTGAAGAGTTGCGATCTAATTCTATTGGAATCGAGCCATTGAAAAGTGGCTTTTGATTTAATGATAACTTCGGGTTTGTTAATTTTTGGCGAGTTGCTAGTCTAAATCGATTGAAATCATGCAAGTGAAAAGTGGCTTTTGATTTCATGATAACTTCGATTTATTCGTTTTTGGCGAATTGCAAGTCTAATTCGATTGGAATAGAGCCAAAGAAAATTGGTTTTTCATTTCATGATAACTTCGGGTTTGTTCATTTTTGGCGAATTACTAGTCTAAATCAATTGGAATCGAGCTAATGAAAAGATGGTTTTGATTTCATGATAACTTCGGGTTTGTTCGTTTTTGGCGAATTGCTAGTCTAATTTGATTGTAATCGAGCCAATGATAAGAGGTTTTTCACTTCATGATAAGTTCGGGTTTGTTCATTTTTGGAAAATTGAAAGTCCAATTCAATTGGAATTGAGCCAATGAAAAGTGGCTTTTGATTTACTGATAACTTTGGTTTTGTTCATTTTTGGCAAATTGCTAGTCTAAATCGATTGAAATCGTGCAAGTGAAAAGTGGCTTTTGATTTCATGATAACTTCGGTTTATTTGTTTTTGGCGAATTACAAGTCTAATTCGATCGGAATAGAGCCAAAGAAAATTGGTTTTTCATTTCATGATAACTTCGGGTTTGTTCATTTTTGGTGAATTGCCAGTCTAAATCGATTGTTATCGAGCTAATAAAAAGATGATTTTGATTTAATGATAACTTCAGGTTTGTTCGTTTTTGGCGAATTGCTAGTCCAATTTGATTGGTATCGAGCCAATGACAAGAGGATTTTCGTTTCATGATAAGTTCGAGTTTGTTCATTTTTGGCGAATTGCTAGTCCAATTCGATTGGAACCTAGCCAATGAATGTGGCTTTTGATTTCATGATAACTTCGGGTTTGTTCATTTTTGGCGAATTCCTAGTCTAACTTGATTGGAATCATGAAGTGAAAAGTTTCTTTTGATTTCATGATAACTTCGGTTTATTCATTTTCGGGGAATTGCTATCTAATTCGACTGGAATCGAGCCAATGAAAAGTGGCCTTTGATTTCATGATAACTTCGAGTTTGTTCATTTTTGGCATATTGCTAGTCCAATTCGATTGGAATCGAGCCAAACAAAAGTGGTTTTTCATTTCATGATAACTTCGTGTTTTTTCGTTTTTGGTGAACTGCGAGTCTTAATCGATTGGAATCGAGCTAAAGAAAAGATGATTTTGATTTCGTGATAACTTCGGGT
>NW_019230721.1:0-3069 GCF_002742605.1 Olea europaea var. sylvestris
TGACAATATCTTTGGGATCTATCCTTTCAATAGAAAGTTTAGATTGAGTTTGGCTCTGTGAAGAGCTACCTTCTCTTTTGATAACTTGAATATCTCTATTACCAGTAATAGGTTTAAGTGTTCCCTGTGAAGGGGCTCCTATTACCTTCTTTTCTTTCCCTTTATCCTCGGGGAGAGCGCTAGTATTCACAAGTCCCTGCGAAGGGATACTAGTCTTGGTACAAGTAACTTCTGCCTCATAGGCTATATTTTTGCCTCGAAGACTATCTTGGATATTTTGAATTTGTGTTTCCAAATAGGAAACTTTTATCTCAAGTATCTGGACTTTCGTCCTTAGTTGTTCTAGCTCCATCCCTGCTAAGATAATCAGGAAGAAAGTTAGCTTTACATTTAATATATTCAATATCAAATTTGAAATATGAAAACCAAATCTGTATCCTAATAATATATCTATTAGTCACAGATGGATCAACATTATTTTTCAAAAATGCTTTAACTTGAGTATTATCAGTTCTAATCAAGAACTTCTTTGGTAATAAATAATCTTCATATTTTTGGACTCCTCTTTTTACAGCAATGAGTTCTTTTTTATTTGTCTCATATCTTGTTTCAACTTTTTTGAATGTTCCTGATGTATAACCTGCAAGTATTTCACGACAAGAACAATCTTTTTCACATTTATATTCTTTATGATTCTTTTTAATCTTTAACACTGCTCCCCAGTAGTAATCTGAAGCATCAGTTTCCAGGATAAAAAAATCTTCTTCTTGGGGTATTACAAGTTTAGGCAATACCTTTAATTCTTCTTTTACCTTTCTTATATTTTCACAATCTTTCTCTTCCCAAGACCACATTATATTTTTTCTTAATTTTGGAAGAAAATAATTTTTCAATTTAGCATAATTTTCAATGAATCCTTCAGCATAATTTAATATACCGAGGAAGCTTTATAATTGTTTTTTATCTTTGATTTCTTCAGGAATTGAAGCTTTTCTCCAATATGGGATTGCAATTGCAATTCTCCTTCTTTTATAAATAATCCTAAGAATTCTATTTCTGTTTTAGCTATCTCAGCTTTCTTTTGAGAAAGTGTAATACCATGTTTTTTCATAATATAACAGAATTTCCCAAGATACTCAATATGTTCATCAATATTATTTGAATGAATAAGTAAATCATCTACGTATGCAATACAAAAATGAGTAATTGGTTTGATTACCTCATCCATTCTTCTCTGAAATATCTGTGGTGCATTTTTCAACCCAAATGGCATTACATTCCATTCGTATTGTCCTAAAGGATTTGGGGTACTAAATGCAGTTAGTGGTTTACTTTCTTCTGTAAGCATGATTTGCCAAAACCCTGACTTACAATCAAATTTTGAAAATATCTTTTTGTTCTGTACTTGTTTAATAAGGGTATCCTTATTTGGTAAGTAGTATCCATCAAACTTGTTAACTTCATTTTATTTTTTGTAGTTTATTATCATTCTGGCTTTTCCTCTTTTTATCTCACTATGTTTTCTAACCATAAAGGCTGGGCTGCTATGTGGGCTTTTACTTGGCCTAATCAATCTGGCTTCTAGCAATTCTTTTATCTGGTTTTTAAATTCTTTTTGATCATCAACACTATATTTCATAGGTTTGACCCTTACTATAGTATCTAGATTAATTAATTCTATCTTTGCCTTTACTTTATCTGTGTTCCATTTTTCTAATGGATTTTCAGAATATATTTCAGAGATTTCTCTTTTCAATTTTCCTAACTTATTTTCTGTTGTCATTTTTAAGATTGTAATTGGTTTGAATTTTTCTGTACTCCAACATCCACCACGCTGGGTTGAAGAACTCTGATGTTTTATATCTGTATATGCAATTGTAACAGCTTTATTTATTTTTGGTGTAAATATTTTATGTGCACAAGGTGTTGTGAACATGTATTTATCAATATATTGTGTAAATGGCGCATATTTTAATAGGAAATTTTTTCCTAATAAAATATCACATCCAATTGTGGTTGACATATATATTGTATCAACAAATACTTCTCTAAAGGAAATTAGAAAAGGTACTTGCGTAGTATACTTGCTATATATTACCTTATTTCCTCCTGCTGTTGTAGCAGTGACTATCTTCTTTGAATTGTATTTCCAGTATTCAGGTGGCAGTACATTTGGTAAGCATAAGCTTATTGTACTTCCTGTATCTAAGTAAGCATGAAATTTAATTCTACAATAATTTTTTTATATTGAGTGTAATTTCAATATATGGGCTCATCGGATTAGTACTTATTATTCTTTTCATGATAACAATGATTTCATATTTTCATCTATTCTTGGAGTGATAATTGAATTATCGTCAACTGTTATTTTCAAATATCCTTGACAGATTTTATAAAGACTATATTTCTCAAGAAAGTTCATTCCTAGTAGAATAGGTGAACGATCCACTCCATATAATTCATCTTTATATAGAATTATTTCTTTAGTATATTCTTTCTGATCCTCTCCTACAAGTATAAGAGGAAATTTAACATATTTTCTTATTTCAAGATTATTTCCTAAATAATCCTTAAATATATATGGTTCTGGTATTTCAAAGTCTATTAGATGATTAACAAACTTGGCATTTACATGACTTTTATCTGCTCCAGTATCTATAAGGACAAGAAGATTTTTCTTAAATCCTTCTTGGTTTACATATCTTGTCTTAATGTAATATTGTGAACTTGATGGTTCAGCAATACTTAAATTTTTAAGTCTGCTTATCCTAGAGTCTTGTCTAGAGGGAAATCTTGCAATAAGATTGTCTCCTTCTAAGCTGACACTATTTCGTCTTATTAATTTTCCTTCAGAATTAATTTCTTTTGCTTGTTTATGGAAATCAAGCATTATTTGTTCTGATATCGTTACTTCATGTTCTTGATATTTCCTAGGAGGTATGTATTGTGCTAGTTCCTCAAAATCTTTATGTATTATTATGTTATAAGTTATTTTCCTTAAATTGTGATGATGGCTAGTACTAAAAGCAAAAATTGATTTTATGCTTATACTAATAGCCTTACTTCTTC
>NW_019230722.1:0-268 GCF_002742605.1 Olea europaea var. sylvestris
ATGGTCCCAAAATGGACACCGGGTGCAAAAGTTGCGCTCAAATCTTCGTACGTCGACAATCCAGGCGTTCCAAATATGCAAGTACTCCTTCTTTCGAAAAAAGACCGAAATCCCACGTACGTCACGATGAAGTTGTGAGTTCAATCCAGAACAGTCGCTACATTTCCAAAATGTACTTATGGTCCCAAAACGGACACTGTGTGCAAAAGTTACGCTCAATTCTTCGTACGCCAACAATCCAAGCGTTCCAAATATGCAAGTGCTCATT
>NW_019230722.1:352-3069 GCF_002742605.1 Olea europaea var. sylvestris
AATCCAAAACGGTCGCTACATTTCCAAAAAGGACTTACGGGCCCAAAACGGACACCGGGTCCAAAAGGTACGCTCAATTCTTCATACGCCGACAATCCAAGCGTTCCAAATATGCAAGTGCTCTCACTTTCGAAAAATGGCCGAAATCCCTCATACATCACGAAGAAGTGGTGAGTTCAATCCAAAACGGTCGCTACATTTCCAAAAAGGACTTACGGGCCCAAAACGGACACCGTGTGCAAAAGTTACGCTCAATTCTTCGTACGCCGACAATCCAAGCATTCCGAATATGCAAGTGCTCACACTTTCGAAAAATGGCCGAAATCCATCAGACTTTTCGACGAAGTGGTGAGTTCAATCCAAAACGGTCGCTACATTTCCAAAAACTACTTATGGTCCCAAAACGGACACCGTGGGCAAAAGTTGCGCTCAATTTTTCGTACGCCGACAATCCAAACGTTCCAAATATGCAAGGGCTCATTCTTTCGAAAAAAGGCCGAAATCCCACGTACGTCACGACGAAGCTGTGAGTTCAACCCAGAACAGTCGCTACATTTCCAAAATGTACTTATGGTCCCAAAACGGACACTGTGTGCAAAAGTTACGCTCAATTCTTCGTACGCCAATAATCCAAGCGTTCCAAATATGCAAGTGCTCATTCTTTCAAAAAATGGTCGTAATCCCTCTTACGTCACGACGAAGTGGTGAGTTCAATCAAAAACGGTCGCTACATTTCCAAAAAGTACTTACGGGCCCAAAACGGACACTGTGTGCAAAAGTTACGCTCAATTCGTCGTACGCTGACAATCCAAACGTTCCAAATATGCAAGTGCTCATTCTTTCGAAAAATGGTCAAAATCCCTCATACGTCAAGACGAAGTTGTGAGTTAAATCCAAAACGGTCGCTACATTTCCAAAAAGGACTTACGGGCCCAAAACTGACACCGGGTGCAAAAGTTACGCTCAATTCTTCGTACGTCGACAATCCAAGCGTTCCAAATATGCAGGTGCTCACACTTTTGAAAAATGACCGAAATCCCTCATACGTCACGAAGAAGTGGTGAGTTCAATCAAAAACGGTCGCTACATTTTCAAAAAGTACTTACGGGCCCAAAACGGACACCGTCTGCAAAAGTTACGCTCAATTAATCGTACGCCGACAATCCAAACGTTCCAAATATGCAGGTGCTCATTCTTTCGAAAAATGGTCGAAATCCCTCATACGTCACGACGACGTTGTGAGTTAAATCCAAAACGGTCGCTACATTTCCAAAAAGGACTTACGGGCCCCAAACGGACACCGGGTACAAAAGTTCGCTCGATTCTTCGTACGTCGACAATCCAAGTGTTCCAAATATGCAGGTGCTCACACTTTTGAAAAATGACCGAAATCCCTCATACGTCACGAAGAAGTGGTGAGTTCAATCAAAAACGGTCGCTACATTTTCAAAAAGTACTTACGGGCCCGAAACGGACACCGTCTGCAAAATTTACGCTCAATTAATCGTACGCCGACAATCCAAATGTTCCAAATATGCAGGTGCTCATTCTTTCGAAAAATGGTCGAAATCCCTCTTACGTCACGACGAAGTTGTGAGTTAAATCCAAAACGGTCGCTACATTTCCAAAAAGGACTTACGGGCCCAAAACGGACACCGGGTGCAAAAGTTACGCTCAATTCTTCGTACGTCGACAATCCAAGCGTTCCAAATATGCAGGTGCTCACACTTTTGAAAAATGACCGAAATCCCTCATACGTCACGATGAAGTGGTGAGTTCAATCAAAAACGGTCGCTACATTTTCAAAAAGTACTTACGGGCACAAAACGGACACCGTGTGCAAAAGTTACGCTCAATTCTTCGTACGTCGACAATCCAAGCGTTCCAAATATGCAGGTGCTCACACTTTTGAAAAATGACCGAAATCCCTCATACGTCACGATGAAGTGGTGAGTTCAATCAAAAACGGTCGCTACATTTTCAAAAAGTACTTACGGGCACAAAACGGACACCGTGTGCAAAAGTTACGCTCAATTCTTCGTACGTCGACAATCCAAGCGTTCCAAATATGCAAGTGCTCACACTTTCGAAAAATGGCCGAAATCCCTCATACGTCACGACGAAGTGGTGAGTTCAATCCAAAACGGTCGCTACATTTCCAAAAACTACTTATGGTCCCAAAATGGACACCGGGTGCAAAAGTTGCACTCAAATCTTCGTACGTCGACAATCCAGGCGTTCCAAATATGCAAGTACTCCTTCTTTCAAAAAAAGGCCGAAATCCCATGTACGTCACGATGAAGTTGTGAGTTCAATCCAGAACAGTTGCTACATTTCCAAAATGTACTTATGGTCCCAAAACGGACACTGTGTGCAAAAGTTACGCTCAATTCTTCGTACGCCAACAATCCAAGCGTTCCAAATATGCAAGTGCTCATTCTTTCGAAAAATGGTCGAAATCCCTCTTACGTCACGACGAAGTAGTGAGTTCAATCCAAAACGGTCGCTACATTTCCAAAAAGGACTTACGGGCCCAAAACGGACACCGGGTGCAAAAGTTACGCTCAATTCTTTGTACGCCGACAATCCAAACGTTCCAAATATGCAAGTACTCACACTTTTGAAAAATGACCGAAATCCCTCAGACATCATGACGAAGTGTTGAGTTCAATCAAAAACGGTCGCTACATTTCCAAAAAGTACTTACGGGCCCAAAA
>NW_019230723.1:0-3069 GCF_002742605.1 Olea europaea var. sylvestris
AATCGAAAACGATCGCTACATTTCTGGATAGTACTTATGGGCCCAAAACGGACACCGTGTGCAAAAGTTGCGCTCAATTCTTCAAACGCCGACAATCGATGCCTTCCAAAATATAAAAGTGCTCATTCTTTCGAAAAATGGGCGAAATCCCTCATACGTCACGACGAAGTCGTGAGTTCAATCGAAAACGATCGCTACATTTCCGGATAGTACTTATGGGCCCAAAACGGACACCGTGTGCAAAAGTTGCGCCCAATTCTTCGAACGCCAACAATCGATGCCTTCGAAATATAAAAGTGCTCATTGTTTCGAAAAATGGGCGAAATCCCTCATACGTAACGACGAAGTCGTGAGTTCAATCGAAAACGATCGCTAAATTTCCAGATAGTACTTATGGGTCGAAAACGGACACCGTGTGCAAAAGTTGCGCTCAATTCTTCGAACGCCGACAATCGATGCCTTCCAAATATAAAAGTGCTCATTGTTTCGAAAAACGGCCGAAATCCCTCATACGTCACGACGAAGTCGTGAGTTCAATCGAAAACGATCGCTAAATTTCCAGATAGTACTTATGGGCCGTAAACGGACACCGTGTGCAAAAGTTACGCTCAATTCTTCGTACGCCGACAATCGATGCCTTCCAAATATAAAAGTGCTCATTGTTTCGAAAAACGGCCGAAATCCCTCATACGTCACGACGAAGTAGTGAGTTCAATCCAAAACGATCGCTACATTTCCAAAAAGTACTTATGGGCCCAAAATGGATACCGTGTGCAAAAGTTACGATCAATTCTTCGTACACCGACAATCCATGCCGTCCAAATATAAAAGTGTTCATTCTTTCGAAAAATGGGCAAAATCCCTCATACGTCACGACGAAGTCGTGAGTTCAATCGAAAATGATCGCTACATTTCCGGATAGTACTTATGGGCCCAAAACGGACACCGTGTGCAAAAGTTGCACCCAATTCTTCGAACGCCGACAATCGATGCCTTCCAAATATAAAAGGGCTCATTCTTACGAAAAATGGGTGAAGTCCCTCATACGTCACGACGAAGTAGTGAGTTCAATCCAAAACGATCGCTACATTTCCAAAAAGTACTTATGGCCCCAAAACGGACACCGTGTGCAAAAGTTACGCTCAATTCCTCGAACGCCGACAATCGATGCCTTTCAAATATAAAAGTGCTCATTCTTACGAAAAATGGGTGAAATCCCTCATACGTCACGACGAAGTAGTGAGTTCAATCCAAAACGGTCGCTACATTTCCGAAAAGTTCTTATGGGCCGAAAACAGACACCGTGTGCGAAAGTTACGCTCAATTCTTCAAACGCCGACAATCGATGTCTTCCAAATATAAAAGTGCTCATTCTTTCGAAAAATGGGCGAAATCCCTCATACGTCACGACGAAGTAGTGTGTTCAATCCAAAACAGTCGCTACATTTCCAAAAAGTACTTATGGGCACAAAACGGACACTGTGTGCAAAATTTACGCTCAATTCTTCGTACACCGACAATCCATGCCTTTCAAATATAAAAGTGCTCATTCTTTCGAAAAATGGGCGAAATCCCTCATACGTCACGACGAAGTAGTGTGTTCAATCCAAAACAGTCGCTACATTTCCAAAAAGTACTTATGGGCACAAAACGGACACTGTGTGCAAAATTTACGCTCAATTCTTCGTACACCGACAATCCATGCCTTTCAAATATAAAAGTGCTCATTCTTTCGAAAAATGGTTGAAATCCCTCATACGTAACGACGAAGTCGTGAGTTCAATCGAAAACGATCGCTAAATTTCCAGATTGTACTTATGGCCCCAAAACGGACACCGTGTGCAAAAGTTGTGCTCAATTCTTCGAACGCCGACCATCGATGCCTTCCAAATATAAAAGTGCTCATTCTTTCAAAAAATGGGCGAAATCCCTCATACGTCACGACGAAGTAGTGAGTTTAATCCAAAACGGTCGCTACATTTCCAGAAAGTACTTCTGGGCCGAAAACGGACACCGTGTGCGAAAGTTGTGCTCAATTCTTCGAACGCCGACAATCGATGCCTTCCAAAAATAAAAGTGCTCATTCTTTCGAAAAATTTGCGAAATCCCTCATACGTCACGACGAAGTAGTGAGTTCAATCCAAAACGGTCGCTACATTTCCAAAAAGTACTTATGGGCAAAAATGGACACCGTGTTCGAAAGTTATGCTAAATTCTTCGAACGCCGACAATCAATGCCTTCGAAATATAAAAGTGCTCATTCTTTCGAAAAATGGGCAAAATCCCTCATAAGTCACGACGAAGTTGTGAGTTTAATCCAAAACGGTCGCTACATTTCCAAAAAGCACTTATGGCCCCAAAACGGACACCGTGTGCAAAAGTTACGCTCAATTCCTCGAACGCCGAGAATCGATGCTTCCAAATATAAAAGTGCTTATTCTTTCGAAAAATGGGTGAAATCCCTCATACGTCACGACGAAGTAGTGAGTTCAATCCAAAACGTTCGCTACAATTCCAAAAAGTGCTGACGGGCGAAAACGGACACCGTGTTCGAAAGTTACGCTAAATTCTTCGAACGCCGACAATCGATGCCTTCGAACTGTAAAAGTGCTCATTGTTTCGAAAAATGGGCGAAATCCCTCATACGTCACGACGAAGTATTGAGTTCAATCCAAAACAGTCGCTACATTTCCAAAAAGTACTTATGGGCACAAAACGGACACCGTGTGCAAAAGTTACGCTCAATTCTTCGTACGCCGACAATCCATGTCTTCCAAATATAAAGTGCTCATTCTTTCGAAAAATGGGTGAAATCCCTCATACGTAACGACGAAGTCGTGAGTTCAATCGAAAACGATCGCTAAATTTCCAGATAGTACTTATGGGCCCAAAACGGACACCGTGTGCAAAAGTTGCGGTCAATTCTTCGAACGCCGACAATCGATGCCTTCCAAATATAAAAGTGCTCATTCTTTCGCAAAATGGGCGAAATCCCCCATACGTCACGACGAAGTAGTGAGTTCAATCCAAAACGGTCGCTACATTTCCAAAAAGTACTTATGGGCCCAA
>NW_019230724.1:0-2092 GCF_002742605.1 Olea europaea var. sylvestris
GACTGTGTCTGAATGGGCTCAAATTTGACAGTTTGATCGGAAACAAAAATCGATCCGGGGGCAATTTCGTCATTTTTCTCGACCGTGTCTGAATTGGCTGAAATTTGGCAGTTTGATCGGAAAGAAGAATCGCGCCGGCGGCAATTTTGTCGTTTTTCTCGAGTGTGTTGGGATTGGCTCAAATTCGACAGGTTGATCAGGAACAAAAATTGCGCCGGGGGCAATTTCGTCATTTTTCTCGACTGTGTCGGAATGAGCTCAAATTTGACAAGTTGATCGGAAACAAAAATCACGCCGGGGGCAATTTCGTCAATTTTCTCTACTGTATCAGAATTGGCTGAAATTTGGCAGTTTTATCTAAAATAAAAATCGCGCCGGGGGCAATTTCGTCATTTTTCTCGACTGTGTCGGAATGGGCTCAAATTTGACAGGTTGATCGGGAACAAAAATCGCGCCGGGCGTAATTTCGTAATTTTTCGCGACTGTGTCGAAATTGGCTAAATTTTGACTGGTTGATCGGAAACAAAAACTGCGCCGGGGGCAATTTCGTCATTTTTCTTTTCTGTGTCGGAATTGGCTGAAATTTGGCAGTTTGATCGGAAATAAAAATCACGCTGACGACAATTTCGTCATTTTTCTGGACTGTGTCGGAAATGGCTCAAATTTGACAGGTTTATCGGGAACAAAAATCGCGCCGGGTGTAATTTCGTCAGTTTTCGCAACCGTGTCGGAATTGCCTAAAAATTGACTGGTTGATCGGAAACAAAAATCGCGCTTGGGACAATTTCGTCATTTTTCGCGACTGTGTCGGAATTGGCTGAAATTTGGCAGGTTGATCGGAAATAAAAATCGCGCAGCTGACAATTTCGTCATTTTTCACGACTGTGTCGAAATGGGCTAAAATTTGACTGGACGATCGGGTACAAAAATCGCTCCGGGTGTAATTTCGTTATTATTCGCGACTGTGTCGGAATTGGCTAAAATTTGACTTGTTGATCGGAAACAAAAACCTCGCCGCGGTCAATTTCATCATTTTGCTCGACTATGTCGGAATTAGCTGAAATTTGACTTGTTGATCAGAAACAAAAATCGCGCCGAGGGCAATTTCGTCATTTTTCTCGACTTTGTCGGAATTATCTGAAATTTGGCTGTTTGATCTGAAATAAAAATCACGCAGGGGGCAATTTCGTCATTTTTCTCGACTGTGTCGGAATGGGCTCAAATTTGACAGTTTGATCGGAAACAAAAATCTCGTCGGGGGCAATTTCGTCATTTTTCTCGACTGTGTTGGAATTGGCTGAAATTTGGCAGTTCGATCGAAATTAAAAATCGCGCCGGCGAAAATTTCGTCATTTTTCTCGACTTTGTCGGAATGGGCTCAAATTTGACCGGTTTATCGGGAACAAAAACCGCCCCGGGGGCAATTTCGTCATTTTTCTCGACTGTGTCGGAATTGGCTGAAATTTGCCAGTTTCATCGGAAAGAAAAATCGCGCCGGCGGCAATTTCGTCATTTTTCTCGACTGTGTCGGAATGGGCTCAAATTCGACCGGTTGTTCGGGAACAAAAACGGCGCCTGGGGCAATTTTGTCATTTTTCTCGACTGTGTCGGAATTGGCTGAAATATGGCAGTTTGATCTGAAATAAAAATCGCACCGGGGGCAATTTGGTCATTTTTCGCGACTGTGTCGGAATTGGCTAAAATTCGACGGGTTGATCGGAAACAAAAATCGCGTCGGGGGCAATTTCGTCATTTTTCTCAACTGTGTTGGAATTGGCTGAAATTTGGCAGTTTGATCGAAAATAAAATCGCGCCGGTGGAAATTTCGTCATTTTTCTCGACTGTATCGGAATGGGCTCAAATTTGACAGGTTTGTCAGGAACAAAAACCGCGCCGGGGGCAATTTCGTCATTTTTCTCGACTGTGTCGGAATTGGCTGAAATTTGCCAGTTTGATCGGAAATAAAAATCGCGCCGACGGCAATTTCGTCATTTTTCTCGACTGTGTTGGAATGGGCACAAATTTGACAGGTTATTCAGAAAAAAAAACGGGCCCGGTGTAATTTCGTCATTTTTCGTGACTGTGTCGGAAT
>NW_019230724.1:2284-3068 GCF_002742605.1 Olea europaea var. sylvestris
GAATGGGCTCAAATTTGACAGTTTGATCGGAAACAAAAATCGCGCCGGGGGCAATTTCGGCATTTTTCACGACTGTGTCGGAATTGGCTGAAATTTGGCAGTTTGATCGGAAAGAAGAATCGCGCCGGCGGCAATTTTGTCATTTTTCTCGACTGTGTTGGGATGGGCTCAAATTCGATAGGTTGATCAGGAACAAAAGTTGCGCCGGGGGCTATTTCGTCATTTTTCTAGACTGTGTCGGAATGAGCTCAAATTTGACAAGTTGATCGGAAACAAAAATCGCGCCGGGGGCAATTTCGTCAATTTTCTCTACTGTATCAGAATTGGCTGAAATTTGGCAGTTTTATCTAAAATAAAAATCGCGTCGGGGGCAATTTCGTCATTTTTCTCGACTGTGTCGGAATGGGCTCAAATTTGACAGTTTGATCGGAAACAAAAAGCTCGCCGGGGAAAATTTCGTCATTTTTCTCGACTGTGTCGGAATGGGCTCAAATTTGACAGGTTGATCGGGAACAAAAATCGCGCCGGGCGTAATTCCGTAATTTTTCGCGACTTTGTCGAAATTGGCTAAAATTTGACTGGTTGATCGGAAACAAAAACTGCGCCGGGGGCAATTTCGTCATTTTTCTCGACTGTGTCGGAATTGGCTGAAATTTGGCAGTTTGATCGGAAATAAAAATCGACCCGACGACAATTTCGTTATTTTTCTGGACTGTGTCGGAAATGGCTCAAATTTGACAGGTTTATCGGGAACAAAAATCGCGCCGGGTGTAATTTCGTCAGT
>NW_019230725.1:0-3068 GCF_002742605.1 Olea europaea var. sylvestris
CTCAGCCTATCAATCAACTCCTACAAATCTGCTACTAATTGATGTTGTATTACAAAGACAAAAACTAATTTATTACAATACATTTGTTCCCTAATTAGACCCATTTATAATATTGACTAGTACCATGGTGAATCCTTGATTTCCTTAACAATCCCCCTCAAGTTGGTGAGTAAATATTGTGAACTCCCAACTTAGCCAATAAAGAATGAAATCTTTCCTTTCCAAGAGCTTTAATGAATATATTAGCAAGTTGTGACATGGATGGAACAAACTTTGTCACGATCTTTCCTTCCATAATTTTATGTCGAACAAAATGACAATCAATCTCAATGTATCTTGTTAGCTCGTGAAATACCGGATTTGATGCAATATGAAGAGCAGTTTGATTGTCACAGAACAATATAGTTGGCCCTTGAATTTGAACTTGTAGGTCTTGAAAAAGGTTTTGTATCCATGTAAGCTCACAACATTCTTCTGCCATGGATCTACACTCAGTTTCGGCTAGGGCTATACAAAAAAATCGCGAAACCACAAACCGAACCGAAATCGTTGAGTTGAATTCATTGGTCGGGTCCACATGGAACCGTGGTTTCTTTTCCCTCAAATCGAACCAAACCGTTTCAAAATGGTTTAATTTAGATTTTGATTTTAAAAAACCTCACAAAATCGAACCAAACTATTTAAAATTTTTTTAATTAAAATATTAATTTTATTAACTTAAAATTTTTATAGTTTTCACTTTATTTTTAAAAAAAATACCAATTTAACAATACAAATTATGGCCAACCTATTGAAATAATCATAGAAAATAAATTAGCTTCATCATTATTGACATATGATTTAACAGGTTCACAATACATGTCTTCATTCGATATCTAAACTAAATTAAAATTATTCCAAAATCATATGAAATGAAAAAAAAAAACACATATCTTTTCAACAAAACTACGTCAGCAAATCACGTCTAAAGTTTCAGAAGTCCTAACACAAACTCTCATTTCCCTAACATTTAACTGTTGTCTACTACTGCTGAACGAATCGCCAATTGCCTTTGCTTGTTAGTCTATTAATCTCTACCTGAATTACCTCTTTTTCTCTTCTCTTTCAGTAAATCTTAGATTCTTATTCAAGCCATTTTTTCATTGTTCTTTCTTTTATTATTATTTTTTAAACTTATTATACACTTGTGAGTTGTGGTTTGGATAGAAAAATGATTGTTTGTGTGCCTAGATGATTGATGAAATTATTTGTGATTTGAAAAGAATGAAAGATATGGCGTATTGATTGTGTGAAAATGTAAAGTTTTTTATATTTTCTACTTTCATAAAATAGTTAAAGGATTAAATTCGTCAATTCCCAATAAGTCGAAACTCTATCAATCTCTGTACATCTAAACATATCATGTTCAATCCTTAGTTAACATCTTAATAGCAAGACGAAAGGAGTGTTAACCAAACTATAATAACAGAAATATCTCTACATTTACCAACCACTATATGACAGTATGAATGCCAAACAAGAAAATATAAATAAAAATGAAGAAATATGTATTTATTTTATTAACATCTTTTAACAACCAACTTTGAAAATATTGATGTAATTTAACATTTAACATTATTAGTTCTTGTTTAAGCTTATATTTAACTTATGTTAAATATATTACTATAATATGGAAAGGTAAACTGCGGATTAAAATCGAACCAAACAGCAAATTATGGTTTGGTTTAGTTTGGTTCGAAAAATAAAATGGTTTGGTTTGGTTTGAAAAAAATTTCAAACCGTATAAAATGGTTTGAGTTGAAAATATAGCACAAATCGCCCAAACCAAACCACGTTCACCCCTAGCTTCGGCAGAAGATAAAGACACAATAACCCGTTGTTGAATGTCAAGTAGTTGGACATCTTGCCCAATCAAAGTCACAAAATGCTTTCAACTTCAATGTATTTTGAGAAGAGAACTTCATGCCTTGTCCCGATGTGCCTTTTAGATATCAAAATCCACAGGACAGCTTCGTAATGAGGCTTTTGAGGTGGCTGCATGAATCTGCTCAATAAATGGACAAAATATGTAATATCTGGCCGTGTAATAGTGAGATATATCAATTGACCAATCAATCTTCTATACTTGGCCTGATCACTTAATGGATCACCATCATCATGAAGCAATTTAAGATTTTGTTTCATAGGAAAGCTTGTAGGTCGCGATCCTAAAAACCCAACATCATTCAAAATAGCCAATAGATATTTTCTTTGTGAAATGAAAATACCTTGTTTTAAGTGTGGCACCTCAATTCCTAAAAAATATTTTCACCAAGGTCTTTGATAAAAAAACCTAGTATTTAAACACTTTTTTAATTCATTGATTGCTGTCAAATCATTCTCTGTCATTAATATGTCGTCAACATAGATGAGTAGCATAGTTAATGATTATTCATTTGTCTTAGTAAAAAGTGAGTAGTCTGCTTTGCATTGAACATAACCGACCTATTGGATAGATTGTGAGAATTTGAAAAACCATTGACGAGAAGCTTGTTTCAACCCATAAAATGATTTGTTGAGACAACACACAAAATTCTCTCCCTAGCATCAAAGACAAGGTGGTGGGAGCATATAGATTTTTTCCATGAGATTACTATGAAGGAAGGCATTATGAACATCGGGTTGATGAAGAGACAATGAGTGAGCAGCAACGAGAGCAAGTACACAGTGAAAAATGACAAGTTTAGCTGTTGGAGAAACGGTGTTATGATAGTCAATATCTTCTAGCTGAGTATATCCCTTAGCTACTAAACGCACTTTGTAACGCTCTATACTCCCATCGGATTTTCTTTTAATTTTGTAGACTCTCCTACATCCAATTGTACCTTGCTAGCTAGCAAATGACAGACTTTTCACGTGTCATTGGTCTCAAGAGCCTAAATTTCCTCATCCTGAGGCCTCTGCATTACTGTTAAGTTCCAAAGCAAACGACAATTGTGCAATAAAGGATTGATATGATTGAAAGAGATATTGATATGACAAGTAATTGGAAAGATCGTACCCTGTATTAGGACCAGAGATTGAGGAAC
>NW_019230726.1:0-3067 GCF_002742605.1 Olea europaea var. sylvestris
CATTTTTCGCGACTGTGTCGCAATGGGCTCAAATTTGACAAGTTGATCGGAACAAAAATCGCGCCGGGGGCAATTTCGTCATTATTCGCGGTTGTGTCGGTATTGGCTAAAATTTGATAGGTTGATCGGAAACAAAAATCGCGCCGGGGGAAATTTCCTCATTTTTCGCGACTGTGTCGGAATGGGCTCAAATTTCACTGGTTGATCGGGAACAAAATCCATGCCGGGGGAATTTCGTCATTTTTTGCAGCTATGTTGGAATTGGCTAAAATTTGATAGGTTGATCGGAAACAAAAATCGCGCCGGGGGCAATTTCTTCAGTTTTCTCGACTGTGTCGAAATCGGCTAAAATTTGACTGGTTGATCGGAAGAACAACCGCGGCGGGGGCAATTTCATCATTTTTCGCGACTGTGTCAAAATGGGCTGAAATTTGACAGGTTGATTGGAAACAAAAATCGAACTGGGTGAATTTCGTCATTTTTCGTAACTGTGTCGGAATTGGCTAAAATTTGACAGGTTGATCGGAAACAAAATTCGCGCCGTGGTCAATTTCGTCATTTTTCGCGACGATGTCATAATGGGCTAAAATTTGACTGGTTGATCGGAAACAAAAATTGGTCCGGGGGCAATTTCTTCATTTTTCGCGCCTGTGCCGAAATTGGCTAAAATTTGACAGGTTGATCGGAAACAAAAATCGCGCCGTGGGCAATTACGTCATTTTTCGCGACTCTGTCGGAGTGGGCTCAAATTTGACAGGTTGATCGGGAACAAAAACCGCGCCGGGGGCAATTTCTTCATTTTTCGCGCCTGTGTCAAAATTGGCTAAAATTTGACAGGTTGATCGGAAACAAAAATCGCACCGGGGGCAATTTCGTCATTTTTCGCGAACGTGTCGGAATGTGCTCAATTTTGACAAGTTGATCGGGAACAAAAAGCCCGTCGGGGGCAATTTCGTCATTTTTCGCAACTGTGTCGGAATTGGCTAAAATTTGACAGGTTGATCGGAAACAAAAATCGCGCCGGGGGCAATTTCGTCATTTTTCGCGAACGTGTCGGAATGTGCTCAATTTTGACAAGTTGATCGGGAACAAAAAGCCTGTCGGGGGCAATTTCGTCATTTTTCGCAACTGTGTCGGAATTGGCTAAAATTTGACAGGTTGATCGGAAACAAAAATCACGCCGGGGGCAATTTCGTCATTTTTCTTGACTGTGTCGGAATGGGCTAAAATTTGATAGGTTGATCGGAAACATAAATTGCGCCGGGGGCAATTTCGTCATTTTTCGCGACTGTGTCGGAATGGGCTCAAATTTAACAGGTTGATAGGGAACAAAAACCGCACCAGGTGAATTTCGTCATTTTTCGCAACTGTGTTGGAATTGACTAAAATTTGACAGGTTGATTGGAAACAAAATTCGCGCCGTGGGCAATTTCGTCATTTTTCACGACAATGTCGGAATGGGCTAAAATTCGACTGTTTTATCGGAAACAAAAACCGCGCAGGGGATAATTTCGTCATCTTTCGCGACTATGTCGGAGTGGGCTGAAATTTGACAGGTTGATCGGAAACAAAAATCGTGCCGGGGGCAATTTTGTCATTTTTCGCGACTGTGTCGGAATGGGCTAAAATTTGACAGGGTGATCGGAAATAAAAAATCGCGCCGGGGGCAATTTCGTCATTTTTCGCGAATATGTCGAAATGGGCTCAAATTTAACAGGTTGATCGGAAACAAAAATCGTGCCGGGGGCAATTTTGTCATTTTTCGCGACTGTGTCGGAATGGGCTAAAATTTGACTGGTTGATCAGAAACAAAAACCGCGCCAAGGGCAATTTCGTCATTTTTCGCGAATATGTCGAAATGGGCTCAAATTTAACAGGTTGATCGGAAACAAAAATCCCGCCGGGGTCTTTTTCGTCATTTTTCGCAGCTGTGTCGGAATGGGCTAAAATTTGACAGGTTGATCGGAAATAAAAAATCGCGCCGGGGGCAATTTCGTCATTTTTCACGACTGTGTTGGAATGTGCTCAAATTTGACAGGTTGGTCGGGAACAAAAACCGCGCCGGGGGCAATTTCGTCATTTTTCGCGACGGTGTCGGAATCGGCTAAAATTTGACTGATTGATCGGTAACAAAAATCGCGCCGGGGGCAATTTCGTCATTTTTCGCGGCTGTGTCGGTATTGATTAAAATTTGATAGGTTGATCGGAAACAAAAATCGCGCCGGGGTCAATTTCGTCATTTTTCACGACTGTGTTGGAATGTGCTCAAATTTGACAGGTTGGTCGGGAACAAAAACCGCGCCGGGGGCAATTTCGTCATTTTTCGCGACGGTGTCGGAATCGGCTAAAATTTGACTGATTGATCGGTAACAAAAATCGCGCCGGGGGCAATTTCGTCATTTTTCGCGACGGTGTCGGAATCGGCTAAAATTTGACTGATTGATCGGTAACAAAAATCGCGCCGGGGGCAATTTCGTCATTTTTCGCGACTGTGTCGAAATGGGCTGAAATTTGACTGGTTGATTGGAAACAAAAATCGCGCCGGGTGAATTTCGTCATTTTTCACAACTGTGTCGAAATTGGCTGAAATTTGGCAGTTTGATCGAAAATAAAAATCGCGTTGGGGGCCATTTCACCAATTTTCTCGACTGTGTCGGAATGGTCCAAAATTTGACTGGTTGATCGGAAACAAAAACCGCGCCCAGGGCAATTTCGTCATTTTTCGCGACTGTGTCGGAATGGGTTAAAAATTGACAGGTTGATCGGGAACAAAGGCCGCGCCTGGAGCAATTTCGTCATTTTTTGCAATGGTGTCGGAATGGGCTAAAATTTGACTGGTTGATCGGGAACAAAAATCGCGCCGGGGGCAATTTAGTCATTTTTCGCGGCTGTGTCGGTATTGATTAAAATTTGATAGGTTGATCGGAAACAAAAATCGCGCCGGGGGCAATTTCCTCATTTTTCGCGACTGTGTCGGAATTGGCTCAAATTTCACCGGTTGATCGGGAACAAAAACCGCGCCGGGTGAATTTCGTCATTTTTTGCAGCTATGTCGGAATTGGCTAAG
>NW_019230727.1:0-3067 GCF_002742605.1 Olea europaea var. sylvestris
TTCCCGTTGTGCAATAATTGTGTGTTTTGACATGTAATTAAACAACACTTCCATTGTTGCAAAAAAATAACTCAAATAGCGTAATTTTTGTAACGAACATAAGTTAAGCATTCAGCGATGAATTTAAAAAAAAAAAAAAAAAGTTTAGTGGTTAAAATAAAAATTTACTCAACCTTGTGTTGGGCAATTTTACTTCTTACAAGAATAAATAATAATACAAGCAAACAACTAATTAAATATCAAGAGAGCAATAAAGAAAGAACACACCAAATTTACATGGAAAAACCTCTAGTGCAGAGGGAAAAAAGTACCGAACAACTTCGGCCAAATTCATTATAGTAAATAGAGATTACAATATTTAAATTTATGCCAAAAACTTGAATTTTGAACAAATTGGGAAAATAACTATAATCAATCTCCAAAACAACAAATAATCTCACTACAAACCACCAAATTGATGAAATTGTAAGATACGTATTTTGAATACTACACCTTAGAGAAATCCCCCAGTCCAAACCTTTGCCTTGCTTAATCTTCCTTTTCTGATTGAAAGTAGCAAGCCAATCTACTACTGGTACAGAGGTTGCGTGCATCATACTGGTCTTCCGTCAGATGGTTAAGTAAGGCGATCAAATGTCATGGGTCCAAAGGAGATTGTTTTGTTCTTACATAGATGACAAACCTGCATGAAATCCACACCTTAAGAAGGATGAAAAACTTTTCCAACAATCCTTCTTCCAGTCCAGCAGCCTTGGTTCTCCTTTTTCTCAAATTTTCAGCCTTTGTTTCTTTCTAAATTTCTCACCATGCAGCTACGTTTTTTTTCATGTATATATATGTCTACCACTTTTTGACCTTCAATGCAATATTAAGGACTATGCCAAATAATTCCTAATGTGCTGGAAGCTCATATAACAATTTTCCCTCTAGCAAATTGAGGAAGGAGATTATCCTCTACCAGATTAATTAGAGTCCATGTTGTCCAGTCCGACACAAAACTCAAGCATTTCTATGGTCACAACCTTTGTCATCATACCAGCTGGATTCTTCTCACTATGAATCTTCTCTAACAATATCGATTGTTCTGCCACCACTTGTCATAGCCAATAATATCTTACATCAATGTGTTTCGTCCGAGAATGATTAATAGCATTTTTGCTCAAGTGTAATGCGCTCTGGCTGTCACAATTAATTACATACCCATCTTATTTCAAACCCAAGTTTTGGAGAAACAGTTTCGTCCAAAGCATTTCTTTAGCAACTTCAATTACTACAATATATTAGCCTCAGTTGTAGATAAGGCAAAACGCTTTTGTAATGTTGACTACTAGAAGACAGCTTCCCCCTCTAAATGTAACAAGTATTCTGAAGTTAATTTTCTACCATCAAGATCACTAGACATATCTATATCTGTAAAGCCCTTTAAAATTGGTTTAAAACCTTTAAAGGTCAAATACCTCTCAAGTATCTAAAGAACCATTTCACCGCCTCCAAATGATCTTCATCGGGATTAACAAGAAACTTGCTAACCACCCTAACTGCATGAGCAATGTGTACAAACCATAGCATACTTCAAATTCACAACTGCAGAGGAGTAATGAATCCCTACCATTCTTTCTTTATCTTTCTTTTTAGAAGGACAAGTCACCTGACTCAATTTGAAGTAACTGCCAAGTGGTGTCCCAACTGGTTTAGCAGTCTTCGTGTAAACTTTACTAATACTCTTTCAACACGTTTCTCCTTTTATAACCATACTTTTGACTTTTCTATCACGAAAAATATGCATCCCTAAAATTTGCGGTGCTGGTCCAACATCCTTCATATCAAATGACTTGAACAAATCTACATTCAAACTGCAAATCAACTGAACATCTTGTCCCGCTATTAATATGTCATCTATATATAGGAAGATAATAACGAAATTACCACCATGGATTTCTCTAACATAAACACAATGATCTGCATCTATCCTGGCATAGTCATGACCCACCATAAAGTAATCAAATCCTTCTGGCTCAGCCATGTAGATTTATTCCTACAAATCACCATGAAGAAAAACGATTTTCACATCTAACTACTCAAACTCAAGATCCAAACTAGCAACTAAGCCCAAACCCACTCGAATGGTAGTCATTTTGACAACAATAGAGAATATCCCATTGAAGTCAATCCTATTCTTCTGATTAAAACCTTTCACCACTGATAGGGTTTTGTACTTCACTAGTTTTTTTACCATCTTTCTTCAGCTTGAACACCTATTTATTTTTCAACGCCTTTTTACCTATAGGAGCATTGCTAACTCGTAAATGTTTTTTCTGCAAAGAATTCATCTTTCTTGCATAATCTTCACCCTGCTTTCTTTGTCCTTCTGAGATTGTATTTTCTGAAAATATTCTGGCTCCCTCTCATTAGTCACCAGCACATAATTTGATATAGGATACCTAGTTGATGGATGATGTTCCCTGAAAGATCTTTTAATCTGAGGCTCCAATGTACATCCTCTAGATTGTTCTCGTAAATCCTTGTTGGCATATCATCATAACTATTAACATGAATCTCTACCCCCTAAGTGGTATTGTCTGGAGGAAAAGAGATGGCGTAAGGTCAATGATACCCTCAGTAACATATTTTCGATTCCCAGATTTCTCAAAATCTACTAACTTCTGATTTTCGTAAAAAATCACATCTCTGCTTCTATTTTTCTTCTTTTCTAGATCCTGTAATCTATAACCAAATTTTGCATCTCTGTAGCCAACAAAAATGCAACCACTAACTTTATCACCTAGTTTCAACCGTTGATTCTTATACACGTGTAAATGCTTTGTAACCCATAATCTTTAAGTGAGAATACGAAACATCCTTTCCTGTCCACACTTTTTCTGGAATCTCAAAATCCAAAGGAACTGATGGAGACAGATTAAATAGATAGCATGCTATTTGAACTGCTTCATCCCAGGATGACTTGGTAACCCAGCCATCCTTATCATACTTCTTACCTTTTCCACAATGGTACGTTTTATTCTCTCTACTACACCTTTGGGCTATGGAGTACCATGAGTTGTCTTCT
>NW_019230728.1:0-8723 GCF_002742605.1 Olea europaea var. sylvestris
AATATGATATCAAAACAGATACATGCCTAAGTTCGAGTCTTGCCTATCTCTACTTGCCTCTAAATTAATTATATATATATATAAGAAGAATCTTGAGGAATTAGCTCAGTGATCAGGTCTTGAATTTGCTCCCTAATGGTCATCGGTTCGAGTCCCTCTCAAGGCCACTGAAGATTTATCTGGCCGTTAACTTGAGGGCCTCGTGGGATTAGTGGAGGTGCACGCAAGCTGGCCTCAACACCCATGATTAAAAAAAAAAAACTATATATATATATATATATATAAGATGTATAAGAAATAGTTTTGTATGATGAAATTGAATTTTTCATAGTCAATTTTGCTAAAATATTCTTTTTTAATTCCTCGTTGCATAAAAATATTAATTATCACTCTCATAACACATCGCAGGATTTTAGATAAAGTTGTTTTTAAAACGTAATCAAACTCATACACAAACTCATACGTTGACTTTATCTCTTCATTAAAGATGACTTTTTCATTAAACGTGATTTTTAGAATAACATCACCCCCTTTGATATATAACAACTCATTTCTTTGCAAAATAAAGGATCCAATAAGATGCACTACATTGGGTTGTTAGGTTGACCATTTTACCCTTAAAATAATTTAATTAGGCTAAACATGTGAAACGAAGATTAGCTATATCAAATATTAAAACATGTTCAATGTAAAAACAAACGTGATGACTAAGTCAAATATCAAAACATGTTCATTGTAGACACAAAACAAGATGGTTAAGTCAAACATTAAAATATTTGCAAAAAAAGAAACACGGAAGGAAATGAAGGATGGGTTGTTTGGAGTCACGGTGGGAAGGAAAGATGATTGAAACAACTTGTTTACAATACGCTAGAAAATTAAGGAAGATCTTATATAGTAGTTGGTAGTAGTTGATCTAATAAAGAAAAGTCTCCCATGGAGTTGGAACTCGAAACGTGACAAGGCATTAGCAACAATTAAAAATAGTATCTTAACGTTTGCATCGCCTATTGAGGCTACAACCTACGAGTGTGCAACTAGAATTATGCCTTTTTCATCTAACATTATGAATAATTTAAATTTTATTTTTATTATCCATTTAAAATCAAACTTCAATTTCGATCAGAAAATCGAAGGCACATTTCTGTTGAATATGGAGTATAAGTTTTTCCTTCGAACAATCTAATAGAATTATTTTAACGTAATTTTTACAACATAATAATATGATCAACATGATCAGAAAATTAATTTGAGCCCCCGACTTCACGATATTTCTTTAAAATGAATTTGCTACTATCAAAGGTACAAAAGGTGTTCAGCAATTATTTTTCAGGATCGAACGAATTTCGTCTCTACGAAAGTAGCACAACAATTTGTAGGAGTTCCAACGAAATCAATGAAATATTTTTCACTTCGAGAATATTATCAGAACGAGAGAAAGGGGGGAGAATGAGATTCAAAGCAAAGAATGTTTGCAATGGAAATGGTGTAATTACTCAGGTATCGGGGCAGACTATTTATAGACTTGTTCATAGCCATTCGAACATCCTTCAAACTCTTTTAGAATAGTCGTCACTGTTCAAACAACCTCCAAGCTCCAACAAATAGCTTGGTTTAATACTGCGTCTATTAAATCGATCAACGAATGACTGTTTAGTCGGTTAACAGAGTATCCAGATCAAAAAATTACCCGAAAATAAGAAAGTCAAGATAAATTTCATTAAATACCCAAGAATTTAATTACTTATAATTTGGTCTAAAATTTAAATAAATTTTGTTCAAAAAGTTAATATAATATAAGACATCCCCGCACCTAAACACAAACCGCACCAAACTTGGACACAAGCACGTGCTCGTGTCATGCCAAGCCGAGCCAGTTGGATTGATGCGACGGTGACCTACGCATACCTGAATAAAAACATGAAGTCTGAGTGCTCCATGCATCTAATGCAATGATCTATTCACGATTATTTTCTTCTTCTTATAATGTTGGTGCAGTCTCTTTTAGAAATTTTGCTAAGTTTAGAGTGGTAAAATAGAGCAATATCTTTTATTGCCATCTCTTGAAGTCCACGCGTCCAAACTTTTCTAATTTTTCCTATGTGGGATCGTAGTATTTTGATGTGGTACGCCAAAGACAGAACAACATTATTCGTACCATTGGTTGTTTGACTTGAAGTGGCCTCCATGGCAGTCATTTCTGCTATGCAAACAGAAGTTCAACGCAGAAATAATGAGAAGGGAATAGCACGTAAAGCCTATTCGAAAGATGAAGTTCACTAAAGTTTGTATCCACAAAACAACCTCAAACACAATTTTATCTTAAGATTGTTGTGTTAGAATAAAGTGGTGAGGTTTGTTATATGATAAATGCAATATCAAAATTTAATCCACGTGAGCGTAATTAAATACAACAATCTATGAAAAGAACGTTATGGTATACAAAGAAAACAGGAAATGAAGAAGAAGAGATTCGAGGCAAGTGAAATATCACTATTTTCTTAAGACAAAATTGTCCCGCAACGGTGCTCAAGGTTTATGGCACTTATCTCCCAAGATGTAACGGATTCAACTTGTGGTTACCGGATTCAACTTGTGGTAGAAACACTTCAAACCACAAGTTACAACGAACTCGAACGGAATTTATCCTCTCTACAAGGAAAAGGATATGGAATTATTTTTGGAGAGTTTTTGCAAGAGATTTAATGCAATTCTCAATGAAAAAGTGATATGAATACATTATGGACGTCCAAAGGGTACATTTATAGAGGATATGGAGGGTTGTGGTTGAATTGTTGTGTTTCAAACCTCACAACCTTATGAACAGAAGCATCACTTGCTGACGCTAGCCTGTCACCGACCTCTCGCTCAAGCACCAGTGTCAAAATTTTAACAAAACCTTTTTCACTCGCCTCTCGCTCAAACAATAGGCGAGCAACGAAGTTAGGCAGAAGTTTAGGCTAGTTTTCCTCTTCTTCTTCTTCTTCTTCTTTTTCAAACTTTGTATCACAATTTCTCATTCATTTAAAATTGATTTTGAGCTTTCAAATATACTACGATAATCTACTCAACGAATATTACATGATAAGCTTGGAAAGCAATTGCTGAATGCACATGGATTCTCAACAATAATTCGTGGCATTATTGCCTTAGAGTGATGATAAGAATCAACATTATGTCACATTATGAGAATCAAACATGCACGTTTTCACTATCCAAGGATCGAAAAGCGAGGAAAATTTGCAATCTGAGTTTTTAACCTAGTTATGTAATAACAAATAGGTCTCTGTTGTATTTTACCAATCATTTTAGTCCCCTGTTTATTATTTAAGTAGCACTACGGTTCCTTGTTAGCAAAAACTACTTATTTGATCGTAAAATATGCAATGAGTCTAATATATTTGATATCTCATTTCGTAATGGACCAAAAAGAAAAAGAAAAAAGTAAAAACTTGTTAGCTTACTCGTCAATGAGATTTTCATATTCGACCCGAACACTAACCCGGATGAAGAGATGGGTTGCTGTATCTAGTGGTGAATCCAGGATGTTGAATCAACACGGGCAGCCTTTCACCGTAGGTCGTAATAAAATATTTAGAACTCGTTTGATATCATTTTTTTGCAAAAATTGGATTTTGGAATAGTGATTTGATGGAGAATGTGTAGTTAAAAATAAAGAAAAGTCTTGAATTTTAGTGTAGTATTATTTTATTAAAGAATGTATGATCGAAAATAAGAGAAAGAAAAATTTATTCTTAAATAAATGGGAATCAAACAAGGCTTAAAATTTAAATAAAACAATTATTTGTTGAAGTTAAACATATATAATTCCGTTATAAGAATAAATCATACTCACCAAATGACATTGTTACTTTGTATAATTCAAAGGAAGAGCACGGGTTATAATCTTTACAATTTCACTAAAACCGCTAAAATCTAACATATATTATTTTGTTAAATTTAGTATCACAACTGAGGAAGTGTCATAACGGTCAAGCTTTTAATATTTCTAACAATAGTTCACATGTTGGAATCCCCTTTGGAGCCTTCCTTATTACAATAATTTTTGGTAAAAATTGTATAACTAAAAATGTTGTACAATAAATTGATTTCCTATTTATTATTCACATAGCACCATGGTTCCTAGTTAGCAAAAACTACTTAATTGATCGTGAAAGATGCAGCGAGTCTCATATATTTGATATCTCATTTCGTAATGGACCAAAATGAAAAAGAAAAAAGAAAAAGCTTGCTAGCCTTCCTCGTCAATGTTATTTTTATATTCGACTCGAACACTAAATCGGATGAAGAGATGGGTTACTGCATCATGTATTCAATTGCTATCGATATCTATACTATTATGCTTCTAATTAAGTACCAAACTCATAACTCGATTTTATTTTATTTTATTTTATTTTTTATTTTTTTAAAGAACTGTGGAGTGATAGTGAATTTGTTTTTTAGTATTACATGATAAACTTTAAAAGCAATTATTGAATAGGCCTGGATTCTCAACAATCACTCGTTTCATTCTTGGCTTAAAGTGATAATAAGAATCAACATCATGTCAAAATTATAAGAATCAAACATACACGTTTTTCACGGTACAGGGACCCAGAAGCAAGAAAATCTGTTGTCTAGGCTTTTGTCCTAGTCATGTAATAACATATAGGACCCTGTTCTATTTTTTCTAATCATTTTAGTCCCCTATTTATTATTTAAGTAGCACCATGGTTACTATTTATCCAAAACTATTCAATTGACAGTGAATATTACAGACAATAGCGGACCCAGTGGGTAAAGAGACCCCCGACTTTGGAGATTTCCCTTTTTTTTTTTTTTTTTTTGAATTAGTCCGATTTGGTATCGATTGAAATTTAAATCAAAGGTAATAATTAATTTTAATAATATATTTCATGGAATCTTTAACTTCTTAATTTTTATCAAAATTTACAAAAAAATATGATTTTAATCCCCAACAAATAGGGCAAAATCACAATAAATTTAAAATATTTTTTTCTGCTATTTTCTCCTGCTTCCTCTAACGCCTTTTATCAAAATTTTAACCACTTTCAATCAAATTTTCAACTAATTAGAACCTAAATTTGGATTTTCTCCTGTTCTATTTGTGCATATAGAATATGTTTGAACTGATTATATCTAATTTAACTTATGTTTAACAAATTGTGTTTATTTGATTAATTATTAGTATTGAATATTAGTTATATGTTTTTCATTTATATTACTTGGATTGATTGTTTATATCAAATACACTATAAATTTTTTACATAAATACGCATTTTTTTTTCATGAACAAAATATTATAAAATGACTGTTTGAAATCAAATGGATAAAAATGATGAGCAAAAAATTAATGAAGAAATATTTTTTTAATTATAAATCTGCATTTCTCGAGTCAGTTATGAATCATTCAAAAATTAAGAATAAAATATTCGATTTGTACGGAGTTTAACTGTGCTCCCAACTCAAAATGTTTGCGTCTGCCCTGTGTACAAACAGTCTAACATATCTCATATACTAGATAAGGACACATTTAGAAAATTATGAAATTTTAACTATATTTTTAACAATAAAAGTTACCTATAATTTGGATCAAATAAAAAATGAGAGTAAATCATATCTTTATGCGATACAGTAAGTAGATAGAAAAAACCCAGATCTTGACATAGGTTAGAGAGCAGAAACCTCACAGTTTACATAATGACAATTTTGGTTTTCGAAAGTTGAGAACAAAAAGTGCAAATTTCTCTAAAATTTATGTTGAAGTACAATAATTGAGAATAGAATTAAAACGCAACCACCCAAAGTGAATGCATGTGAATATATATTGACATGCCTTTAAAATAAATGTGATCGTCCCTACATCATTGAAATTCAATGTTTTGTGGAAAAGACAAATTATACTTTTACTTTTAGTTAAAATGAAAATAAAATAAAAGAATATGTAGCATCATGGTGTTCAACCCATGGACCTTATTACAACTCGATCCTCTAACTCATTTTTCTTAACAGCACGAACCTCAACTTTTTAGATTTTACAGCGTTAATCCCCTGATAGATCAAACCAAGTGAAAACAATGTCCAAAAGTGGGAGGCCAACTTACAAACAGAAATAGGTTGAGGACAAAATTTCCAAAGAGAAATAAGATTGGGTACCCAAAGTTTCGCAACGTTCTAAAGATTCAAGAATCGATGATACTTCTTTTCTCTTATGTTTTATAATTTTATGAATTAAAAACAACAGTATAATCGTCTTTTCAATACAATTTTTTTATAGCCAAATAACAATAGTCATTCGATAGAGACCAGCAATAATTCAAAAGGAGGCGATGCAATTAGAAATAAACTAAAAAGAAATTTGATAGTCTTCGTCGTCAATAAGACCTTTGCAAAAGCGATAATCTTATCTTGTACCCACACAAAAATTCTTTTTCTTTTTAGAAATATTTCTCTTGTTAGAAAACTACAAATGAGTACAAAGACTTCCAAATATATTAATTGGTGGAACAGCAAGAAGTTCTTTTCAAAGAGTTAATTTCACTTGTCATCTTTTGGACTTTATCATAGGTTTCTGGATGTAGTTTGATTTCTAATTAACCTCAAAATTATTGTCTTGTTAATTTATATTATTTACAAGGTAAATTTGCACTATTTTGTCGTCAACTTCTAGCCCTCTAAACGTGTATTCTTAAAATTAATCTTCGTAGATTTATCAATTTTTTTTTTATTTTTATTTTTTTTTTTTGTGATAGACAATTAAACTGAGACAAAATCAAAGATATTTAATTAGCTTGGTAGGCCATGAATTAAATAAGACGAAACGTTTTAATCAAATGAAGACCTTTAAAACTGTTCTTAAATATTTATAGGTAACCTATAAATTTCTAATTTGACCTAACTCTAACCCGGATGAAGAGATGGATTACTAGATCAATTTTTCAACCGCTATCGACATCCAAGATCACATAATTAATGTCTCCTTACTTGGCCATTTATACTATACGAATTCTTGATTTATCTATAAATTAATTGGTTTATTGTGCTGACAATGCAAGTAATTTATTGAGTCCACGTTTGACAAAGCTTTTGAGATTATCGTTGTGCTACATGTATATGATAATTTACATATATACGATGTGGTGAAATATGATTGGGTATATAAATTATTATGTAATTACATTATGTACAAACACAATTATTCTTAAGATTATAAGCTTGTGGGTCCCATGGGCTAAGTTTGATTAATACCCTGATTCTACTATGAAATAGATATCCGGTCTTGATCACTTATAGGAGAAAAACCTTGAGCATTTTTCATTATAATATTTTCCTTTAAAATTTAATATCATTAATTTAAGCATTATTATCCAATGTGATATTAATATTCTTGAAGACTTTAATTTCGAGTTTTGTCTACCTGTAGACTTTCTAAATAAATGAAATATATATAATAAATACTATTTTGCATGAATGAGTTGAAATTTTCAGAGTTGATATGCCAAAATATTCATTTTTAACGACTCTTTGCGTGAAAATATCAAATCCATAATACATAGTAGGATTTTCGATAAAGTTATTTTTAAAACATAATCAAACTCAAAAACACATAAGTTGACTTTGTCTATTCATTAAATGACTTTCATTAAAACTTCCTCCGATCTGTAACAACTCATTTCTTTACAGAATAAAGGACCCAATGCAATGCGCTACATAAGGTTGTTGAGTAAACTACTTAACTATTTTAACCTTAAAATAATTTAATTAGTCTAAACATGTGAAATATTAAACATTAAAACATGTCCAATATAGTCACAAATATGATGGCTAAGTCAAATAATAAAATGTGTCCACTGCAGACAGAAACATGATGACTAAGTCAAACGGTAAAACATAACCAATGTAAATACACACAAAGAAATGGAAGATGGGTTAAGAGTCTTGATGCGATGAGATGAACCTATCAATGTACAGACAAATGATTTAAATAACTTGTTTATAAAAAATAAAAATAAAAACAAAACAAAAAAAAACACCTTATATTGTAGTTGTTCTAATAAAGAAAAGGCTCATATGAAAATGGAACTCATAACGAGACAAGACAGAAACAAATATTAATAACATTACTTTAATGGTTGCATCACCTATTGAGGCTACAACTATGCAAATAAAATCATACATGCGTTCATCTAATATTATTAGTAAAGTTTCTTCTATTATCAAATAACTGAAATTTAAATGTGTACAAGGGATGGGATTACAGAATCCTGGATGGGATGGAGTGGGGGTGGATGGTGGGGGTGGTTAAGTTTCATTGGGGAAGATGAAATGTTTATTCTTTTCTAATTTTTTTTATATATATGAATACGTAATTAATTATTTTAAGTGTGATATATTTAAAGAGAAGGGCAAGTCCATCATTTAATGACCAAAATGGAGGAAAAGACTAAGTTTGCTATATAATTGAAAGGTTGTGAATAATTTTTATGCTAGATAGAAAGGTTGATATAGAATTTTTATGCTAGATAGAAAGGTTGACATAGATTTGTTACATTTTGCAAAAATTTGGAAAGAAAGTGCAAATTTCCCTATAACTTATGTTAAAGTACAATAATTGAGAAGAGAAAAATCCCAACCACCCAAAGCAAATAAATGAAAGTATATGGTCCACAACCATATTCCTACCTCAAAAAAAAAAAAAAAAA